>NW_010333800.1:31379-46153 GCF_000700745.2 Antrostomus carolinensis
CTTCATTTCCTTGTAGGATGCAAAAGCTTGTGAAACCATCAGCTGATAAGAAGTATGTGGATTTGACAGTATCATTTGCTCCAGAGACTGATGGAGAGGAAGACTTACCAGGGCCACCAGTGAGATACTACTTTGCTCAGGAAGACAATTGATGGCAGAGACACAAAAGTCACTCCTGGACCATTTGTTCTGAAAGGAGTGTGCTAATTTACAGCTATTAAAGATGGTACTATATATTTCTTTTTGGTGAAGCCTTAATTAAAACAAATGGTGAAAATCAGTGGCTTTGCACTGACAACAAACTGGATTTATGTTTCATCTGCTCCTGTTTTCTTCAAACTTGATTGTTCAAAGGAGGATTGGTCACTCCATGAGATGGAATGTCCAGTACAGTCCTTACCCTGAAGACAAGATTTGCATTAGTTTGTGGGGAGCTGAAGAAAGCAAGAAGAATGGTGAACCTAACAAATAAATGGTCCCATGCACAAATCAGGTGCTGCTTAGACAAGAGTGCAAAAGATGAGGAAATTGCCATTTTATGATACTTCTGGTGTTCTAAGAACACCTCAATTCCATTTCATATGTTACTTAATTCTCAAACAGGAATTCAATTCACGCTCTCTACATGTGTGATTTAATCCATCCAAAAGGTTTGAACTCCCACATAAAAGCAGATGAAGTGTTTGATTGTGGTGTTGGTGCTGTCTTCTGAACAGTTAGTGATGCTGTGTGTCAGGGCAGCTTTCTTATGTCAGTCTCAACATGGAAACATAGGGAGGCAGACCTTGAGTAGGTATAAATTTTCACAGCTCCCCTGAAGTCAAGAGAGCTGGAATTGTTGATTATCTGCACTAAGACTGTTCATTGGGGAATACTGCAATATGGGGAAAGCGGAAACCTATTGGAGAGCTGAGTTAACACTTTCAACAATAAAACTTTGTCTTGGAGAAAGAGAAAATGTTTGGTGTGGTTGAGCCTTTCTGCCCTCACCAAATTAAAAGCACTGTAGCAAATGGTGACTTTGAAAGGAGGAAAGTGGCTCTGGATGTTTGTCCCAGCAAACACTGTTTCCTCAGCTGCTCCTTTTGGTGCCATTTTCTTATAGCGAATGGTTATGCTCTTCATCTGTCCACAGCACATGTCTGAGTTGCACTGAACACTGAGGTTTTTATCATCATCATCATCAGTCAGTCACTGGGATATCTAAGTATAAAGAATCTGCTTA
Source organism: Antrostomus carolinensis (assembly GCF_000700745.2). Taxonomy (NCBI): domain Eukaryota; kingdom Metazoa; phylum Chordata; class Aves; order Caprimulgiformes; family Caprimulgidae; genus Antrostomus; species Antrostomus carolinensis. The sequence goes on from NW_010333800.1 coordinate 32,605, forward strand.
CTCAGAAATAATTAGAGGCTAGCTTTGCTGCTGTGGTGAGGCAGAGGTGCGTTACAGAACCATCTGTGACACCGCCTTATTTTCTATGTCATTTAAACACTGGATAGTTGAGCTGGTAGTTCTTTTTTCTCCCAGTGATGATGGAGTGAAGTGAGGTTAGAATAAAAACCAATGAACTGGAAAACTTTTTAATGTGTCTAAGCTTTAGAGATTGTGATTTCACATTATCTCCTGCAGCTGTTGCAAAAGCTATTGACTACTTAGCCATTTATCCTCAATCATAATTTATTAAGCTTTAGAGATATCCTCACATTTAGTGAACATTACTGCTCAGGAATTTTACCTTTTTTTTTCCTTCTCAGTTAGCTGTAGTCAGGAGTAACGGCTATTAGGCTGTGAACTTGAACACCAAGATGTGTGGAACTGAATAGCTGGAATCAACCCAATTCTTCCAGTATTTGGAATTTAGTCTTAGGTGTGGGATATCTTCTGGAAGGTGTATATAGTTTTACAGTCAGACCAGTTTATAGATATAATTTTCTAGATTAATAATACTGCTTTTTAAACTACCTAACTTATTTCTTTTTTTTTTTTAAGAACTTCTTTTAGAGAAACTTTTTGAAACAGGAGAAAAATGACTACATTTAGTGTAGAGAAGGCACAAGCAGACAGTAAGGCTCCACTTCTGAATAACAACTGAAATGTATTTCACTGTGGCAGTATTAGAATGTGAGCTCTTAACTAAAATCACTAATTAGTGCTAAGGATCACTTAAGGGTGTAGGTCAAGTTGAAAGCACCATCACCTCTCACAGTTGGAGACTGGGAAACAAATGAAACTTTACTGAGTAAGTACATTCTGGTGCGTTAGCGTGGTGTTAACATCGTGCTTACGCTTTCCAAGTAAGCAGCATATGAAAATAGTGAAGTCTCAGTACTTTTCTAGAATGCCATCTGATGGTCCTCAGGGTTTAAAGTAAATTTTCAGATCTAGTTAATGGAATGGATGTTGTTAATGACAACGCATGTAGCTTTGTTATACTCTTGCCAAAATGTCCAGGTTGGGGTTGGCAGGGCTCAGGGCCAGAATTTACAGACATGGCTGTATCTCTGTACTGCTCTTACTGGCTGTATCTGTTGGATGGATGTTTGTTCTGTGGGTGGGTTCTGCTCAGTTAAACAGTTCCTGATGGAAAAACGGAAAATGCACAATGGCTCCAGATATTTATTAGCAGACCTTTAAAATTTTCTGGCTATAAATTAACCTAGGTAAAATCTTACAAGTAATAACCTAAAGAGGACTTTATATGGAAGAACTGTGCATGTCAAGTGGCTCATTAAAATGACTTCATGTTTTAAAACTTTCTGAATTGCTGATACAGAGAGTGAATGTATTTATATTGAATGTTGTGCAGAGTGGAGTGAGCTGATTCAGTGTGAATTTGTGTTTGATACAGCCTATTTCTCAACCTTTTGCTGCTTTTTATCAAGTCTCAGCAGGTGCTCAGCATGATCACACTGAAAGGGCTCAATCAAACCAGGCAAGTGAATTTTGAGGTGCTGGTCTGACAGATCTCTAGTGTTGCCACTACCAGTGCTAGCAGTGCAGAGGCTCATAGCACTACCTGGAATCTGAGAAATGCTTTTTTTTTTCCTTTTTTCCTTTTTTTTTTCCACTGTAATGAAAGGTTGTGCACGTCTAGGACTGCTTGGTGCTCTGTTCCTGTGGCGCAGCTAGAGCCAGCCATCTCCCTGCAGCAATGAAGAACTTTACACTAGAACACTTTTAATAGCTTTCCTTCAAAATGTTATTCTTTGAAGGAGCAGCTGATTTGCAGAGCTGAGGTTTTTTTATCAGTATTAAAGGTCTTTCTCACTCAAATGCTTTCTTCCAGAGTTTGCTCCTATTTAATAGAATCATAGAATAAATAGTTTGGGTTGGAAGGGACCTTTAAAGGTCATCTAGTCCAACCCCCCTGCAGTGAGCAGGGACATCTTCAACACTAGCTTTCCCTTTATTTCTCTCATTCTTAATAGTTGCAGGAATGTTTGTGCAGCCAAAACACAAGGCATTTAGCACCCAGCTCAACTGTTCCCTGTGGTTAATCTCCATGTTTCTTTAATGCCAGGAGTAGTGAGGATTCTGTGTGAAAATCATGCTGCTGTTAACAAGACTGTTTTGGAGGATGTGATGGATTTAGGACTTTTGCTATACAAGAAATAAAAAGTACACATTTTTGGCTTTTTTCCCCACCCTTTTCCTATGTGTGGCAAATATGTGAATGTATTAAAAAAATTTAAGTGCTACTCAAGAATAATGACCACATGGAAAGAACAATTCTGGCACCAGTGGGGCCTCTTGTGAGTGCGGAAACCCTGTCACCTCACCATGGCATCGCGCATCCTGAAATAACGCAGCCTTGAGCTAGGCAGAGAGCTTGTCTATCTGTCTGGTGTAAGTAAAGGCTTTAGATAAGTTAATGTTCTTAATTTTTCCTTGTGTCTTTGAAACAGTGTGGTTGTAAGCCAGTTGGCTGAAATTCAGTTCCTTTCTTCAAACAAATGCAACTGGCTTATTGGCTTGAAAGGTTTCTCTGTCCCTGTTAATTATCTCCTGTTTTGCAATTACAGAAAGCATACTCTGCTGCAGCACAGTGCAGCAATCTAAACCTTTGTCCAAAGGTTGGTAAGTTTTGACCAGATAGCTTTTGAGAGTTTATTTTAGTAAATGTGTCTTTTGGTATCTTCTGTGTGGTCAATGAAGTAGCTAGCGTGGGTGTTTATCTGTGCTGCAGAAAGCTTCTTGAGGCTCAAGCTTAAAGGTGTCATGAGTTACAGCATTGATAACACCAGCAGAACTGTCTTGCTAGTAAATGAATCATTTTGCATGGCAAAGGGAGATATGGTGGAGAAGCATTAAGTTCTCACTTCTCACAGCAACACACAGGTTTCAATTTCATACCGAGGAAAAGCTGCAGCTCTAACCTGATGCATACTGAGCTGCACCATCTTCACAAAGTGGTCTTAAGTATTTTCATGGAAAGAATGCTAATGGCTCACAGTTATGTTGTACTTTTGCACAGTGGGTGTGCCTTCATATGGTCACACATAATCTGTTATTTAGAAACACATGGGCACTCTTAAAATAATCTTCACAAGCCTTGACCAACTTCCCTAATCCTTGAAACAAGTAATAATTAATTGGTGATTCACACCTGATATCAAAGGAATGTGATAATAAATCTTGATCTGGAAATAAGAGCAACTCTACCTAGGGCACTCCCTGTGCATGCAAGGCAGGCATGAGCTTCTTCCATTCCTAGATCAAAGCTGTCTCCGGCTGAGCTGTGTGAATGGTCCCCCACCACTGCCAGAGAAGAGGTGTGGTTTCTTTGGTTGAGCTTTTTTTAAAGAAAAAAGGCAGGCTCTGGAGCTAGTCATCTCCAGTAACGGAGTGTAGCTCAGCAGTGGGCACCCATCCTGCAAGCACTTCATCCAGTCCAGCTGCCTGGCAGAACTGAGAGGCTAAAAATACCAAACTTGAGTGATCTTATTGCTAATCACTTGTTTGTTTGTTTTGAAGTCTGTATCCCCAGTTTCCAAGAAGATGAATGCTGTGCCTAAGGCTTGGTGGGGTTCCACACCTGTTTGGTATGATCAGCTTCCCCAGTTACCAGCTGTGCAGTCTTGTCCTCCTTGTGCACTCACTGGGGTTCGTCTCAGCCCATGGAGCAGGTAGTTCAGAGAGCTTAACCAAGAGAGACACTAACGTATTTTTGTTTAGTTTCCCTCAGTAGCTCACTGCAGAGTCTGATGAACACCCCTGCTGGCATGTAGAAGGGTGGGAATGTGCAAATGGGCAGGAGATGTCTGAGCCTGTTTGAATTTCTGCCCTCCCTCAGTTGCGTGACGGGAAATGCCCCATGCTTATTTGGGGTGTTCCAGGTCCTGTAAGGGTTGCACGACCTTCCAGAGAACCAGGAACCCCCAGTTTAAGCTACCCAGGCTTTTGTATTTTCTGCTTTTTGGTTTGCATTGTACCTCTCTGGCAGTGCTCAAAGCCCCAGCAGAGGTGAGGCATCCCCGCTGTCTCTGTGGGATGTCATAAATGGCACTGATCCTGTTACAAGGAAATAGACAAGAAATGGGGTTTTTAATACAAAAAGCTTATTGCACTGTGAGCCAGTGACAGAACTGAGCCCACAAACACTGCCTCATCTCAATGCAGTATTTTGCTGTTGCATTTTGCAGGGGCAATGTGTCCTCTCTTTCCCACTCTTGTCGTCTTTTTCCACATTTAATCTTCTACGGGATTTGGGTTTATTTGCCCTCCCCAAATCTCAGAAGTTTCTCTGGGAGAAGCTGCATCACATTCTTGGTTTAGGGCCAACAGAACTGTTCCAGAAATTGAGAAAGAGTAGCTTGGGGAATGCCTTATGTTTATCTTCAATAGTGTGGAGTTCCTGTGCTGCTTATTGTGCCTCTTTCTTTTAGCAGGACGGTTCCTGTGTGTGCCTTCAGCAGCCAGCTTGCTCTCAGAGCACTGGGTCCTCTGCAGCGCGTGTCTCCATGATGAACGGCTTCAGGTTCCCTCGGGTTTGGGTCACAAAGTAATTGACAACCTCCTGGAGGCTTGGAAGTGTCACCTGTTTCACCAAAACACAAACAGACAACCCCACCAAATAAGAACATGCTACTTGTGTTGACAATACATTTTCAAAAACATGCTGGGATCCCTGGCAATGTTTCTGAAGCAACTGATACTGGGTTTACATCCAGCATTTGACTGCAGTGAGGTCTAGGACAGCCCTCTGCAATCTGTCATAACGTTTTGACCCTTGAACATCTAACTCCTTCCCTTCTATCAAATGAGTAAACAAACCAAAAGAGAGATGGCTCTCTGCACCGTGGTGCTCTCAGTGACTGCTGGTGCTCTTTCAGCAGATGGTGTTACAGCAGATGCTTTTTCAAACCAGTGGGATGTTTCTTAGGCCAGGAGTTAAACACGTCTTAAGAAAAGTGGAAGAAAACTGTTTTAAACCAACTAACAGGGTCCATACGGCCTTGCTCACACTTCAACTAAGTTAATTTTATTTCTCAAAGTTACATGGAGTGCATTTTGAACTTCCTGTAGCTGCAATGAGAGCTCAGTTCTCAGACTTCACACTGAAGCCTGAGTTGAAAAAAAGTAATCTTGGGTGTTTTGTGAGTGGTTTGATTTTATTTTTGTTAGAGAGAAGATGCTGATGTGTTTTTTTTTCTCTACTTTTCTAGTTCTTAAAAGAAAACTTGTTATTTCAGATCAGCTTGGACTAAAGAGAGGTGAATTCTCCACATACTTTACTTTGACTCACACATTATAGTTATGAATTTTCCCATTCTCTGCAAAGTGCTATTTTTTAATGCCTGCTTAAAAATCTTCAGTGAGGGAATTGCTCACTTACCCGTCTTTCCAGTTCGATAACGTAACTTGTTCCTTTGGACATCACTTTGTAGTGCTTTAAGCGTGGGGCACTGAAAGACAACAAAAGTTGATATGCTGCCTGAAATGAAATACTTTTTCTTGTGTTATTGTCATTATAAACTCCTTGCAGGAGCAATTAGGTGTGCTTTGTAATATCCCCAGAGCTTATTGAAGGTGCGTGGCAGGATTTGGTTTTTTGCGTTATATTTTAGAAACACCAAGAATTACAAATGTCATTCCTGGTGTCTCAGATGCCTCTTGTTCTGAACCTCTGCAAAAGCTGAAACATGGCAATTCAGTTGAAATGTGATATGTTTTTAGACTAAGTTACTGTTTGAAAATACTTCTTCCTCTCATTTTTTGTTGTTCATTTTACAAAGGGGTACGGCTTGTTCCAGTTTCATTCTGTGTGATGATTTCTTAAACTGAGTAAGGTTTCATGGCAAACAGGGGAAGCCTATTTACCCAAGGAAACGGGCTTTTGCTGGCTGATCTTTATTGCTCCTTTGTTTAATCCAACTGGCTTTGGAGCAGGAGAGAACCCAGAAATCCCTCTCAGGCCTGTCCCTGCTGCCTCAGTTGCCTTTCTCAAAGTAACCTGAAGGCAAGGCATATGTTTCACATGTCAACTCTGGGTATTAAGAATTCACCTTTCAGTACAGTGCATACTATTTAAGAATGGGATAATATATTGTGGAATCAACCTACTCCAGCTCGTGTCGGATAGTGATTGCATAGTTCTTGCTGTCGCTGCCAGGACGCAGGATCAAGTTCCCCTGTGAAGGGTTCTTTTCTAACATCTCTGTGGCTTCTTGCCGAGATACTGCATAGAAGCACCTGCACAGAAGGGAGGAAATGCCATGAATGTGAGTTACACTGGCAAGGCCACATCATTCTGAGCTGCATGAAGAGACATGGTCTACTGGGCTAATGCCTCTTCACAGTGCTAGGCTTATCCAGAGTAGCTAGCCTTGGCTACCAAGAGGCATGACACCTGAAGGATTCCTGTTGATTAATGCCACTATAGGAGCATAATTCAGGACAGCAGTGCTTTGGCATTCTTGGGAGAAAGTGATGCTTTCATACAGGTAGGATGCTTTCTGGACCCTTGGAAAGAATCTGAGACGAGGAACCTGGATTTACCTTCAATTTCTTAGTGGTAATCAGCATTTCCTCAGAAGGGCAGATATAGCAGCCCATATGACTTTCTGAAAAGTTTTTTAAGCATAGCAATACGCTGTGCTTTCAAAAGAAAAGGCATTGTAGGAAAGCTGCAGGAGTAATCTTTGCCTTTTCCCTTATAAAGGCCTTACGGTAGGTTCTGTTCATTCAGTGTTATACAACCCTTGTACAACAGCTGAATTTTGAACCTCTTCATGGACATAATACTTTGAAAGAAGAAGGGAAGGTTCTTTATTAAAGGTCAGGTTGGAGTTTGCAGTTCAGTCAGAACTTACGCTGGCATAGTGGTCAATGTACTGCTGAGAGGGCTTTTTGTGTTCAGGGATGTGCTGGAACAGTTGTTAAGCGTATTCCTTCTTTTCTTTTCCTTCTCTAGCACTTCACACATCCTTGTAAGTTGCTCAGGTAGTAATGAATTATCTGGTGAAACTGACAGCTGTAAATGAACAGCATAATTGAGAAGAGTGGAAGAGCAGCCAAACATTGTGAGCAATCGTTTCTGTCTGTGCATCACAGCCAATCTGTGAGGACAGCTGCTGTGCAAAAATCTTTCTTACCTGCTTGGTTTAAGCAGCCGCGATAATGTGGAAGGTTTGGATGTGCCTCTGCTTTGAATAAAATGCTGCACATGTGTTTTTGTTAGAATAGGAAAATAAGGATATCTGTGTCCTGATTTAGAAGAAATGTGCATTGACAGAAGTGGGAATGAGGTAGGAATCCACAGTGATATTTTGCACTTGCTATACTGCAAAAGGCTGTGTACATATATTTAACCTGTTTCAGCCATCCTCAGCTTTTTAAGTGATTCAGCTAGGCCAACGTACAGTCATTTGTGAACAAACTTCATTTATGTTTCCACTAGTCATTATCAAAGAGGGTCTTGCTATTTTCAAAGTGTGTTTAGCTAAGAAGAATAGTAGAATAAAACACAGGGCTGAGGGGTTTTCTCAGGTGTGCAGTTTGGCCATTTCTTTCATGATGTTTTTATCCCATCATAAAGACCTAGATAGTTGTCTCTCTCACAGCAGGCTCCCTTTTTCACAGCTGCAGTGGAGGGACTTGAGCTAGAAGTCCTGTCCTTCCTGGCCAGCAAACAGTGGATTGGGAACTGTGTCTGACTAGATACCATGGCAGAGTGTGTATTGCAGATGAGCTGGAGTTAAATCAGCCTGAACTTTGCTCTCCTCAGGAAAAAAAACCCAAAACCAACAAAAACCCTCAACAGTTTAGTGTGTGCAAACACCTTAGAAGCAAGGCTTTGTGCCTGTGGAAGCCAGCTTCTGGCATGCATGAAGACAAAACCTCCTTATAGACAGTTTTGACATGAAGGGAGATACAAAACTCCTCCATACCTTTGTTACGGTGAGAATAAAACCCCTCCATTCTTTCCCACATTCACAGTCATTAGCCTGAGAGAACAGAAAATGACAGTGTAAGAACAACTACAGCAACAACAACAAAAGTATGATATTTCATGTGGAAGCCTCAAATAACTCTCACCCTCTTAGAAATACCATGGCTGGTACTTCTAAGCTCCCTGCCAAGCTACATCACACCCTGAAACCCTGCACTTCCCCAGTACTCCATGTTCAATTACAGAGAGAGGACAGAGGTGGGAAGGTGAAAAAATCATATGCTCTGTTGGAGGAAAAGGAGAAGGTTATGTGGATCCAAGGAGAAAGCCAAGCAAAGGAGATACGTGAGTCTCAAGTATAAAACATCCTAGATAGTCCCTGCGCACTACAGTCTGTGTGGCTTCTGGATGGTGGGGTCGTCAGGTGTTTTTATTCCCTTCATGGTTTTACAGGTGACATGACCCTGTCAGTGTGGTACTTCCTGGTTTCTCTTCTATATTTGCTTGTTCATTCTTTGCTCATTTCATATTCCCAGACACTCCAGAGAAAAGCTTCTAATGCCTTGAGGGGGAGTTTCCCTGGTGTTAGGTTCCGAAGGCAATTCTATTCCCACACTGAAATGGAGCTTTGAATATCTATGGGGTGGGAGATGAAGTAACGAGTGGCTTACAAATCACAGCTTTCCTCTTTTTACCTTCAGTTCTAGTTCCCCATTTGACAGCATCAGGATGAACTGTGCAGAGCCATTTTCATCAGGGTAAACATCAGTTGCTGAGGTCAAAGATGATATATCTAATTTCTGTGAGTACTAAGGAGGGAGAAAAAGAGCAATAGTACAAGTTGGAATTTTAACCAAAAATCTAGCTGTTCTCCAAAGGAATTAGTTTAGAAGAAAATAGATTGAACCTTTTTTTTTTTTTTTCTAGAGCTGACAGACATGCCAAAGTTCAGTCCTTTGCTTCTGCTTTGTGATAGTTTCACAAAAACCAGGACATGCTTACAGAAGCTCTTCTGACCAACAATGTACCTTCTGGATTTTTCCCACAAATTTCCCCAAATCTGTTTAATCACAAACAGGTTAAACCCATGAGACCTCCCTGAGTGTTTGCTTTGTGACTCCAACTGAGCCCTCAGCCAGAGTACACCATAATCATACCAAGCACTTTTTCCTCAGCTGCATAAAGGAAAGCTGTGTTTCAAATCGTAATAATTTTACCCTTGTGCGCAGCTGAGGAAAAAGCACCGAGTAAAATTATGGAGCAACATGGATACCTTTGTAGCTCAAGTGCCAAAAAATTACTCCTTTTTTGTTTTAACAAGGCAAATTAATATGCTACAGTTGGTTTCACCCTGGCTTTTTTTGATCTCACCCTTTCTGTTACAATGATCATTACTATTTCTTTGGACTATGCAGGTGAGAGAGGAAAGGGTGCCGAGAGGTGTTTTGGGTACATAAGGATTACTTGGTGAAAATAACTGATGCACTTAATCAGGTGGGTAGTTATAAAGACAGTACATTACTCACTGTTGGGGCTTTCTTATCATCATAAAAGAAGAGCATAGTTCCTCTGAGTTCTGTCCAATGCACTCTAAATTCCTGTTGGAAAGGAGGAAGTGTCAGTTTGTGAAGGTGATCTTTTTAGTTCCCACAAAATGCTGAAAGAACTACTAAGACAAAACTGTGTCATCATACGTCAGCTCTCAGTGTTTTAAAGATGTATTCTGCAGGCAGTTCAGTAAATAATTCTTTACAGGCAAAAATATATATAGGCTTTAGGGTTTGTTTTCTAGTATCCTAATCCAGCCCCCAACTGGAAAACTTTACTTTTAACTGATTTATGTGTTTTAAACATTTCTCAACAATTTGTCAAATAATTTAAAGAGGGTACATAATGGAAGGAAAATATATTTTAAATGCCCCTTTAAAATCTTGCTCTCCCTAAAAGTCATATGAGTGGAAAATAGTGTGAGATGAACACGTGTGAAGACTCCAGTCTTCTCAACACCATTCTCTTGAAATGCCTGTTTGCATTGAGTTTTGATCCTGCCAGTTTACTTGCTACAGGGAGAAGATCACGGAGCTTGATGGCATTCTGACCTACTAACTGGACTTCTTGCATTTAAGTGGTATTTTACATGCTTTGTCTTTAAATTATGTGTAGTAGTGTTTCTAAATCAACACCATGCCAAGGTAAATAAGATTGACTCTTCTGTTTCTCAATGCAGTCATGCCAGAGAGAGGGGAAAGGTTTTTCTGTTTTCATGTGCCCCTGATACCCCAAGAACTACAGCTGTTAGGGAAGGCAACTTCTGTAAAACAGAAACTGTTCTAGTTTTCTGTTTACTTACCTGCTTTGTGTTTGTTGTTTGTTTTGGGGGGTTTTTTTGTTGGGTTTTTGGTTTTGGTTTGTTGTGGGGTTTTTTTGAGGCAGAGGTTTAAAACACAATCACCAAAATTGAGAAAAGAAATAACTTGTGAAGCCTGATAGGTCATAAAAATTAGGGTGAGCAACATTCCTTAGAGTATCCTGCAGGTGATCCTTCCTCTTAACTCTGCTAGCTCCTCACCAGTCTGTCTGGTGGTTTCTGTCAAATTACTAGTGTAAAGTTTCTATAGCATTCAGCCTCTGGACTCCAACCTCTGAGCACTGCAATGTTGTGGTAAAGTGAATGTCCTCATTAAACCATATATCCCTGGCAAGTTAATGATGGCTATGAATGCTTGCTGTGGTATGGAGCTGGATGTCATGGGAAATTTTTGAGCTGCACCTTATTAACTGAGCTTTCTGCTCTGTGGAAAGGTAGTAGTAGTAGTTGCCCAGGAACACTTGTTACTGTTTCGTGGCCATGAATGTGGTTTTCTCTTGGGCATCTGGTCTCTCACAAGTGGTAATACACCTTGTCACTCCCACAGAAGTCACTTCAGATTGGCCGTGTATTATTGCTCTGGCCTGTTGATTTTTGTTATTCCAGTATGGTAGTTACGGAATTTCAGAAAGAGGGGATTGTTCAGGGAGAAAAAAGGCTTTACATAGAAGGATATAAATAAAGGAATGTAACAGGGATGTTCATTAAAGAAGAATTAGTAGTAAGATTATTAGTCTACTTCTTGTCTCTTGGAGTTCCTGTTTTCTGTGGTACCTGGTTATTCCTGTGTTTGTGAACCACCATGCTATTTTGCTCTTTTGCCTATATCTACCCTTAGCAATGTGTGACTCTCATTTTCTCTACTCTGTCTGTGCTTCTGCATCTACAGAGATGTGAGCGTCGGCAGGGTAAAACTGACTTTGTAACCCTAAGTACCAGGTTTGTTGTTATCAAGCACTAAAAAAGAGCAATCAGCTTGATTAGGGACATATTCTGAGCATACATGCTGTTATAACATACACAAGCATGTGGGTGTTTACAGATTTGTGTCTTAAATAGTTATCTTGGGTCACAACAATTACTCTTATTTTCCCAGTTACTCCACATATGTTAAATCATCAGCCCTTACTAACAAGAAAAAAAAAAAGGCAGATAATCTCACATATACTCCAGGTGGTGTGTCACTGAAGACTTCAGGATAGACACTGTTCTCCAGTAAATAGAGGATGTGTCAGAGCAACATAACCATGTCAAACTTTGCTCTTGGTATTAAAAATGTTGCATTAGCTTTTCACCACGGTGCTGGCTATGAAATCTGTCAAACTCAATACATCAATACACATTTCGGTAGGTAATAGTAAATTATAATGAGATCCTGGAGATATTGAGAGTTACCTTACATAATTTATTTTACACCCCCTTAATATGAACAGAAATAACTAGATGCCATTATTTCAGTGCAATCATTTGTGTCAGTGCTGAGAAACATTTTCCCCCATAGACCTGTAGCTCCCAGCAATACAGTTTTGAAGAAATCTTTCAGTGCATCCACTGCCTGGGACTGTGTGCCTTACCTGGCATCTTGAGTGCCGGACAGACAGGTAACCTTGGAAGTACAAAGGTAGACCAGTGATCCTCTGCCTCTCCTGGAAGATTGGCCGGGGGGCTGGCTGAGGAGGTACCTCAGGCTGTTCCCTAATGCCTCTCCGCATCCTTTGGATATCTCAGCAGGATAGCTGGATATTCTCTCTTGCTGTGCTCTTTTTTTCCTCCTTTTCGGTTGTTCCTGAGTCTGTTCTGTATCAGCCTCGGCCAGAGGAGAACTCGCCCCAGAGAGAGGACGGAAAAAGCAGCACTTTGAAGAGGAAGTCTCGGTACTTGCTTTTAGGTCAGCACATACCGCTGACTCTTTGCTTGGTGTACGATCGTGGCAGGGACCAGACTGGGTGGATTAAAAGGATCTTTTCCTTCAGAGTGTGCTCCTCAGTTTGCTCAAGGGGAGACATTCAGATGATGAGCGTGCTGGTACAAAAGTGCGTCATTGCTGTGACGGGTGTCACCTGGAGGTCATGGCAGAAAAGCCTGCTTTTTATGGCTGGCAGCACTGGACTTTCCATGGGCTGCTGCCGGGGGAAGGCTGCTCGCAGCTGCCTCTGAAATAATATTCTTATTTTTCATTGGGAGTGTGGAGTAACTTTGAGACGATCAGAGTTGAACTTTCTTTAGCAAACAGCTAGGAGGATTACAGGGTTATTAAAAGTATATACAGGGTTATATAGAAGTATAAATTAAAAGTAATATTGGATATAAATCTACCTGTGGTTGTTTATAACTGACAAGGATAAATCAGCTTTGCAATATGTATGTAGGAAGGTGACTTTCATTGTGAAAGAGCTAATAGACCAAAGTCTTTAAAGAAATTGTGAAGGGAGACAGCAGTTCAGGAATGAAATGTTCATCCTTATGAAATGAGGGGTGAAATTTCCAGCAGTTTCACAGAACCATGATGTTTAAGTTAAGTTTCTGGCCTTCCCCTTAGCAGTCAGAAAGAATAGAGATGACAAGACTTGGTGTTCTGATGCTTGTTGCTGCTCAATGCAAAGCAAGTATTATCTAAAATAATTTTTAAAAGGCTTGTTTATAATTGAACATCTTCATGGTGGTTTTTGTTTCTCAGCTGTGTGCAGGTGTGAGTACTAATGAGCCGGTAAGGTGCTAGCTGGGAGCCAGCCCTCTGTGTGAGAGTAAATTCTCCCCGTCAGGGGAGAGCCAGGGCTGGGGACAGGTAAAATTGCAAAATCCCTATTGCTTGTGTTTAAATGGCAGATCTTGCCTTTGAGTTGTACTAAACCTAGCGAGCACGGGTGGCGGCACCGTGGCCGGGCAAGGCTGGCGCCGGGGAGCCAGCAGGTACCCTGCTGTGTGCCGGCGTGTGGTAAAAAAGCACCACGTCACATTGTATTTTGGGGCCGTTTTCTGCAGATACTGTTGCAGGCAGCGTGACGCCAGGTTCTGGGGCAGCTGTTGTTCCAGCTCGTTATCGGTTTCTCCCGTAGCGTTGTAACGAGAAAGCTGCGGCCCCCTGAGGCGGCTGGGGATGTTTTGCAGCCGTGCCCTGAGCGGGGTTTCCCGGGGGAGAAAAGCGCGGGCGCCGCCGCCCCGCTGAGGGCGGTACAGACCCC
>NW_010333801.1:0-3362 GCF_000700745.2 Antrostomus carolinensis
CCTGTCCCCTGTCCCCCTGTGCTGCTGGGGGCACAGGGGGGAGGTGGAAAATTGGGAACGGAATTAAGCCCAGGAAGAGGGAGGAGTGGGGGAGGTGTTTTAAGATTTGGTTTTATTTCTCATTATCCTCTGATTTTGGTTGGTAATAATTAAATTTGCTTTTTCCCCCAAGTCGAGTCTGTTTTGCCCGTGCCAGTAATTGGTAAGTGATCTCTCTTTGTCCTTATCTCCACCCACGAGTTTTTCGTTATATTTTTCTCCCCCTGCCCAGTTGAGGAGGGGGAGTGATAGAGTGGGTTTTGGTGGGCATCTGGCCTCTAGCCAGGGTCAACCCACCACATGATGTTAATGGTTTCATTCTTTTCCACCTAGGATATATTAGTGGCCAATTTTGTGTTCTTAGCAACATGCTCTGCACCTTGTTCTTTCTTCACTGCTCTGCGATTCCATGTTATACTATATAAGGTGTGTTCTACTCTTGTTTGGATGCTTGTTCTTTGTTCTCTTTTTTACCACTAGGACTGGTTTTACCCAGCTTCCAGGGCTGTACACCTTTAGTGACAAGGAATGACTGGGTAGCTGCCTGCAGCCCAGGGCCTCTGGTATCACTCAGTGTTTGGGCTTTGAAAACCCCTGCTGCTGTCTGATTCCTCTGCTTATCCACACTACATTTCTTTTTAAGTCACAGCTATCTCATTCCACATAGACTTAACTACTCGTAATAGACAATTTTAGCTACTAAATTCATACTCTGTTTAATGATAACTATTTTAACACAGTTTACTTTCAAAGCTGAACAAAACATAAAACAATAGTTACTTGGTCATTACACAATTGCTGTTACTGCTAAACTAAAACCAATCTCCAGGAAGGCCAAGTGAAATTCAGAAAAACTTTGTCAAGTACTAACCCTGAAATGTCAGTTTAAGGCAAAGCCTGTGGCCTGTTTTGGGCAGTGGCAACACCATCATTCTGGAGTTACATGGGTCCAAAGATTTACCCTGTTCAATGTGTAATCAACAGAGTGATAAATTTCTGACTGTATTTTCATTGAGCAACTATACTCATATTGCTGAAAACTCTTCCTGAATGTCTCTATATTTTCATGTACTGACGTCAGTGTTTACTACCTGTGTGATGCTTTTCACATTAACCCAATTCAACTTTGAAAGTATTTAGCTTAAATTTGTAGTTGCCTTATCACCAAGAAAAGGTTATAACAGACGCCTTTGCACTGAGGTTAAGGATGTATTTTTGTAGATACTGCTAGAGATCAAAGTCAGTGATCCAAATATTTTTGTACTGGCTGCTATATTTTGTATGATGAAAGGACATTTGTTTGCCTAAATACATAATTTATAATCCATATGCTGTAATTTGAAAGTCCCACTTTCTCTACTTTTGGAACTGAATAGCTGTCTTCTCTAAAGCCTCCATTCAGTTCCTAATGAAAGTTTTTGTGCAATTAGGCTACCTTCAACTTCACACCTCTGTGAACATGTAACTATGGTTGCATCCTTTCTAGCAGCTGACCCTGTTAATGTGAACATATTCATATGGTTAAGATTAATGAGTCAATTATTTTTACACAAGCTATCTCTCACATAGGCTGTTTTCCTTGACTTGATTATTTTAATTAAAAAAAAGTGTTCAATTCTCTTTTTTATTGATGTTCTTGTGTTAATCAGGAACAGTTATTAGTAAGACTTTGGTGGATGGTTGCTTCCAAGCTCCTTAACAGAAAATACAATACTTAAAATACAACAGAAAGTTGAAAGAAGCTAATTTTTTTTACTGAAGACTTCTAAGCAAATTCTGGTTGTTTCCACTGTGGACAAGATTGATTGTCACTTAAAGTATGGACACATCCAAATCAATACTTATGATCTGAAAATGAATTACTCTGTATTTACTCTGGAGCAAATATTAGCAGCTACACTTCACACTTACATCTCAACCATGAACTAATTTTTTCAAGTTAAGATCTTGCTGACTCACTGAGATGACAAATTTTGAACAAACTAAGTACCCTGAGCTTCACTGAGTTATTGATTATTACATGTATTTCCAGCTTTAAGAAAAAGCTTGGATCTTGACATTTGTCAAATTTAAAATTAAGCTTTGAACCACAGCACATTGGCAACAGACTGCTTATTGTTTGGGCTCATGTCACTCACTCTAGGGATGCTGGGACCCTATTTATGAACAGCTAATAGAGTTAATCGAGTTATTTCATTAATTTAAGTGTTTAATATAATTCAGTCACCAGGTGGCACTATTACACACAGTGTTAATCTTCAAAGAGAGCTTAAATCTTGGGAAAATATTTGAGAACTGTGATATGCTCCTTTCTGGATTCTGAACAAATCACTAATAAAGACTCTCTTTTCCAAATCTCTTCTTTGTTACATTAGTTTCTTTAATTAGACACATTTTTGGATGCTTCTGCTGCTTAAAGGTTGCAAAGATGAGAACAGAAAAACATATTGCACAAACTCCCATAGAATAAAAATTCTGTTTTAGGCACTCTGAGTTGTAGCTCCTTTGAAAACTACATTGACTGACTACAGTGAGGTCATGCACAATTGGTCACGGTTGGCGCTGTAATTGTTCAGATGGTAGTACCAGTGAACGTTGTGGCTCTCTAGGCTTGTATGTGATCAGACCGAACTTGAGATGTACTCCTAAACTCTTTGTCACCCAGGTCATGTGGAAATGTAGTGAATATTTTGACTGTGTACTGCTTACCTCCTCTTATTGTTGGAGCTATGGTGATTTAACAGTGACTACTCAGAAGGTATTGTGGGACTTTAATCTTAAAGTTGTAAGACTTTGTTATTGTAAATTTAATAATAAAATTTAATAACAACATTTCATCCAGAAAAATAAAAGAAGTTTAAAGTGAGACAAGTCTTCAAGAGTTTTGTAAGGGGCTCACACAGCAAAATGAGTAGGTCATCTTTCTTTTGATTATATAGTTACATGTTATGGTTCAACTTTAACCATACTTTACCACACAAATAGCTAGCAATTTACACAACTCTTACCACCTTAAACTACGGTTAAAAAGAGAACTTCCACTCACATATTTGTGCTGTTGTTGCATTAAGGGAAATGCAGCCTTCAAAGTAAGCCATATGTCCTGCTTGATTGCATATCAACATCCAGGATAAAGTTTCCTCTTTAAGCAAATTCAGAAAAATATTTGAGATGACACAGATGAATAGACTAAGACATGTCTGTATATATACCCTTGTTCTGTTCTTTTCTTACAGAATGCTTTGTTTTTAAAAATCAAATATTCCCCTTCTTTCCAGTTCCTTTCTCCCACTTCCTTCCACCTAGTCCCCTCCCCTCCCCTC
>NW_010333802.1:0-22156 GCF_000700745.2 Antrostomus carolinensis
CCTGCCCTCCTCCTCCCAGGGCTTTATCTGCATCTTCCCTCTGCTCCAGCAGCACTTCCCCTTAGTACTGCCCCTCGGGACTAGGAAAGCATTTATTCTTAGTTCTGTCTTAATGTGGTTCAAGTCATGAAAGAAAGATGAGGAAGATACTTGTGTCCAACCAGTTTGTCAGGACTGTGAGCGCTGCGCTGCAGTTTGGGACTCGGCGCAGCAGAGCGTGATGTCAGCTTCAGTCAAAATTTATTACCACTTGGGAATCCACTTTTCTTCTTTAGACTCATGCTCTAGTTCCTTCTAGCGATTGCCATCCAGCTCTGGGAGAAAGGCAGGTAACGCCACACTGCATCTCACTGCTCTGAACAGCCTCAGTCTGTTCTTTTGACTCATCTGTGTTCACACAGTTGTAACCACTCGAAATCTCTGAAACTGATTTGCCTTCTGTGAGTCACAAAATGTCAACACCTGTGCTTTAGCCTATTCAGTAGAAAGGCTGACTACTAAGAAGAGGGAAGGGATACTCATGCATGATTTCATTGTTGTACAATTAAAGAGCAGGTCTTCTGGGAAAGGAAGTGTGGTACCTCAACTTCTTAATTGAACCTGTTTCATAAACAAGGTACAGGGCCCGATGTACCAATTAGTGTAAAGAGGTGTGTCAGATCTTGCGTATTATAATTAGTCATGGCACTAGAGGCCTGTTTGTGCATTGTTGGAAGGTTTTTGTTGAAGAAATTTTCAAATTTCTTTCTTACTTTCAGATTTTCTGAAGCTGAGGGGACTTTTTTTTGTTTGTGTGTGGGAAGGAATTGAGTCAAACATGATTTGAGAAATGACTGTTAGTTTGAAGCACGTTTATTCTTGGTGCTCATGGAATTTGAGGGAAAGAAGAGACTCCCAATTGTCTATTGGGGGCTCCAGAAATTGAGATGAAAAGTCTACCTTTCCAAAAGCCCTAATATCTAATACATAAATAATTCATTAAGTATATTTGTGAAGGCTTGAATGGGCACTTCTTAAAAAAAAAAAAAAGTTATACTTGTCAATGACATACTTACTGTAATGACTTTCCAGTTAGTCATATCAAAATTATTTTTTAAAAATAAATATTTCAAATGGGCATGTTTTCAATTTTAGGTTTCTCAGTAAAAGTTTGTGAAACCAAACTTGTTACAAAAATGCAAAATTTCATCACTTGAAAATGGAATTGTCTCTACAGCTGTAGCTCTGTGAAAAATAACCTTGAAAATTTATCACAATCATCCTCAAGCATCTAAAAAATCAGTCACATTCTTACAAATAAATTTGCTTTAGAAAAAAAAATGGTTCAAGTTGTCAGTTTGATTATTTTTTTTTTAACCTGTAAAGTTATGTACTCTTTGCATCTTGTTTCATATTAGAGCATCGTAAGTATATATATGCATCCACATTTTATTTGCTCTTCAGGAGTTCATTTTCTGTACTGGGGGTGGAAAAACTGCTGTTCCATCCTCTGCCAGAACAGACACGTCTCCAGTCTGTACCTGAGCTGTGGCCTTGCCCTGGCCTCGCCTGCCCATTGGGAAGTGACCATCTTCCCTCGCAGCAGCCTGTCTTCAGCCACTTTGTAAACCACAGGAAGGCTGGAAACAGCTTTGGTTTTCATTTCCTGCTTCTTTCATGGTCATTTTTATGAGTTCAGGGAGCTGCTTATACATCTGCTTTTCAAGCTGAGCAAGCAGGTATTCAAACTAAGTATTTTGATGGATATTTGAAAATTACATTTAGGATGAAATTGTTAGTATGCAGAGGAGCAAAATTTGGAGTATTGATAAAAAGCAGGTTGTAAAACTCTGGAGTTACTGTGCATAGTAAGGCTGAAATTTAAACCTGAAGTATCTCCAAATTAATGGCAGACAGCTTCCTTCAAATAGATGTAAAGCTGAATAAAGCCCCAGTTAAGAATAGACACCTGGGAGAAATATATTTGTATTTGGCTTATAGAATCGAATGTGGTCAAGGACTGCCTTTAGGTAGTCATTACTCTGCTTTAAAAGGTAGAGGTTCCCTGGATGTAGCTATTTTTATGGGCTAGTTTATACCAAACATGCTTAAGTTAATTGCTGGATGGATGGAAAAAGTCAGCATCTTAAAAACTTGTTGGCTGGAGATCTGTTTGATATATTAAAGAACTCTATATTCTTGGGCTGAATCTCTGTTATTTGGACATACTTAAAATGCTGTACTTGTTATTTACATGCAGTCTTTTATACAATGTGAATGTTTAAACTATTAAAAGATATTTAGATTGTTTTCTGGTTTCTGTTCACATCTCATTAGTTTATTAGGTGAAAGTATTGCTTCCATGGCTTGTTAACAATTAACATTTAAAAATACAAGGACAAAACATGGCACTTGTTTGAAAGAAATATTAATCTAAATGTATGCTGCATTTGACATTCATAGCAATGGAATATGGAAGGGTATGAATTGAGTCACTTCATTCCTACACACTCCATAATTCTAAAACTATGTAGCTGGCAAGAAAGATGTAAAATGTATGCAATTGCTTTGAACCCTACACCAAGATTAGTGTTTGCAATAACAGATTTTTATATTGAGTCTGTGCACCAGTTAAGAAGGATTTAGAAATGTCACTGACTTCTTAATATTCTGCATCTATTCAATTTTGTGCTTAGTGTGTTATAACTCAGTAAAATGTTTTTTTCATTAAAAAAAAAAAAAGAAAGTAAGAATGGGGAAATTTCCCTCTAAGAATCCATTTCAGCACCTCTGAAACAAGCAGATCTCCCTTGTTATTTTAATTTGGAAAGTTATTCTACCAACTGTTGTAATTCTTTTCTGTAACTTGAGGAAGAAGAGAGTTGTACTTATGGAAGATGAAGTTTGTTTTGGGAATTCATCCTAATGCACTGGCATATTCCATGACTACGTTAGGTGCTGGAATGATGAACAGTATCTTTAATTTCTACTACGTTAAGCTTTTCCTAAACCGATACAAAATTTCAGAAGCAGCATTTCATCAAGCACAGGTATTGTACAGTGGAATATTTTGATTACCGTGTTGTTCTATGTGTCTGTGTTATCATAACAAAATCTCTTTTTTAAAAAATTATTATTAATTAATTTTTGATGCTCTGCAAATTACAGTAAATTAATTTTCAATGTAGTTAATCCATAAGCAATTGAAGGTACCCATAAAGCACATCATTTACAGGCTTTTGACTAAATATATCCAGAATTTAATTACTGGAAAGATTTTTATCTTTGATAGCTTGAAGTAATGTTTTAAACTAATCTTGCATCTCAGCTCCATGGATAGTTTGACATTAGTGCTTTCCTATGGACTGTTTAAGTACTTAAATACTGCCTTTATTCTGCAAGTCATTATCTGCGTGAGCAACTCTTGTTGTAAATGGTTTCCTGAAAGTAATGGGCCAGCTCATGTTTTGAATTACTTGCTGGGAGAGTAATATCTGAGCTTTGCAAGATGAAAGCCCAGATACATAAGCTTTTGAAGGAGTGAAGTCTTAGGGACAGGGATTTATTTCACATGGAGCTGGGCACCTGCCTAGTTATTCATCTAATTTTTCAAAATTACTGTGAACACCTTTAAGAATTTGGTCTGGAGTCTGTTTTGACCTGAGAAACTTTCATCTTTCTTTATTCTTTGAATAGAGATTTACTTTAAATAAATATGATGTGTATTACTTCTGTGTTTGTAAAATTACGGTAATGATAAATTCTGTTGTGTTTCTTACTTGTTTGCCGCAGGTTGTATTTATGATCTGGAATGCCATTAACGATCCTCTGTTTGGCTATATTCAAGATAACTCCAAATTCACGTGCTGCTCAAGACGCCAGTTTTCAATTTTATATGGAGCTCCTTTATATGCATTGGCCTTTTTGCTTCCTTGGTTTCCTTGGAAACATTATGAAGAAGGTGACTGGCTGAGTGGTCTTCACCTCGTTGTTGCCTTATGTGCGTTTGATGGTTTGCTTACATTTGTGCTTCTAGCGCAGTGCGCGCTCTTCGCAGAAATTTCAACAAGGCATGAAAGTAGGCTTCAGCTTATTAAATATAACCAGGTAGCAACATTAATTGGATCAACAAGCATTCTCTTCTGTGGTCTCGTATCAGATAATATGGAAAATTTTGCCTGTTTTCAAGCTTTCACCGTTTTGGTCGCAGTGTTAGCAACAGCCTGTATGTGTTACACAGGCAAATATAGTACGAGTCAATATGAACAGAGAGAAATCTGTACAGCGAATACTGATCTGGAAAACAGTGATGGAGCTCTCTCCTGGTCCTCTGTAATTTCATTGACCAAACAGATTATGACAGAGAAAAATTTTTTATTTTTTGTAACAATGAATTTCTTCCAAGTCTTCCACCTAGCCTTCTGCAACAATTTTATGATGATCTTCGCGGATAATCTTATTCCTAAGGATGTCCTTTCTTCCTCAATAAGAAGTATAATGTATGGAGCAGGCTTTATTTGTCCTCAGGTAGGCAGTTACACTTTTTTATTTCAAAATATGAAAACTTGGTGTTTTACTAGTTTTCATTAGCTTAAGGTATGCATTTACACTGTTGGAAAAATGCTGTATCCACCATAAGCCGTTGGCCATACTGAGCTCTAAAAGAAGGAAATCCCTCGATGTTCACACTAACCAGGTGTGAGGTAGGGTAGGGAGAAGGGACAAGCAGGCAGGCTGGGAGAATACCTGTTTACAAGGGTGTAAGATCCAGATATGCAAGGAGTGAATGTTTTGTGTCCTACAGGGTTTATAATACCTAAGTATAAAGGAATGAAAAACATGGTCAAGATAAAAAGTTTCTAAAAGCAAAATCTACAGAATTCTGAATTCTTTTTTATTTTGTTTTGTAATACATGATTAAAGAATAATCTCTTTTTTCAGGAAGTTTCTGAGATAAACTGCACAAAACACTAGAAAAAGTATTAGGTATTAAAAGTGTTGTCGCAATCTGTGGTATCTCAGTCATGGGAACCAAACAAAACTCTAAATAGCTGCTTTTGGAGAATAGTATGTTCCTACTTATTTTGTTATTTGCTGTCTTTGTCAGCTACGTTTACTGGGGAGAGAGAGATACTTTCAAGACCCCACTCAGGGATGAGGGGAGGAGTAATGAACTGGAAAAGAAAAGAGAGAACCCAAACAAATAATGTGTGAGAACAAGAAAAGCAGCAAAAATATGTCCCACAGAATGTAAACATACTTGTCTGGAGTGAATAAAAAAATTCTGTTCATTCCCTTCTACCTTTTTGCACTAGATCTTTTCAAATGTTCGCTGTGTTTACTTGTTGGATGATGAAAGTCAGGATACTCAAAAATCTGGATATCCTGACTTTCGTCATAGGTGCTGATGGTGTTCAGAATTTCTGAAAATCAGGCTGTTTTGTAATGGTTTTCAGTAAGAAAGATGTAAAAGAAGGTACATGAAAGTGCAACTAGAATTCACAGCTCAATTTCAGTTACCGTTTTGGCTTTTGCATATATAACATACAAATCCTAAATGGACCTTCTATGTGCCGTAACTCCTAAATACCTATCATTTCAACTTTTATCATTACCACAGGTTAAATAAGTTTTTTTTCTGTAACTCAAACAGTTAGCTGATGAACCTTGTAAATAAATCAGAAATTACGAAAGCTTAGATAATTTTACACTCAATATACAGCAATCACTTTTGTTGATAAAATCAGTGCAACAGCATGAAACAGTCTTTCAGGAAATGCATCTCTCTGCTCCCCAGCAACTCTTTGTCTAGAGGGTCACTGAACCATAGAGAGTTTGCTGTGACCTTATTTTTCACAGGTTTTGTCCTTTTGAGCTCAAGATATCACAAGAGAATTGTCTCTTGGTAATGTCCTGAACTTCACTTACTCGAAAAGCGCCCAACCCCTGTAAAATAAAGCCCCTTCTTATGAACTGTGCTTCAGCAGCCTGTACTAAACTAGAATTCAGCTTCTGTTCCGTTTAGTAGTGAGTGTGAAGAATAAAACCTGCCTACAAGGAAAACCTTGTTGCTGAAACATAGACAAACAAAATTAAATTTGCATCAAGTTAGTATTTTTCTTAGAAATATGCAGTCTTAGAAATGTGCAGGTAATTTAAGTAATTTTCTAAATCATAAGTACTTCCTGAGACAGGGTTATTTCTCAATTAGAGGGAGACAGGGTCATGGTTTTTACAATAACATGCATTAACATAATGCCTGACCATTTCTAGTGTGAGCACTTCTCTGCAAAATGCCTGAGAACAGCCAGGGGAGGAGTATGTTTAAGTTTCTACAACCAAATCTTTTTCTTATACCAACTTTCCAGGTTTCTTTTACTTCCCTGATCATTGGTTTAAGTAGAAAACTTGAGCTTCTTTAAATATTATTTGCCAAAGTAATCTTTGTCTGACTGTAGCATCCTGGTTTTATTCATTATGTTAAAGCATTTAAATGTGAGAACAAATGTACAAGGAGAATTTTTTCCTCTTCTTCATCTGAATATCATAGAATCATAGAAGAGTTTGGTTGGAAAAGACCATTATGATCATCTAGTCCAATCTTTAACCTGGCATTGCCAATTCACCACTAAACCACATCTACACGTGCTTTGAATACCTCCAGGGATGGTGACTCCACCACTTCCCTGGGCAGCCTGTTCCAGTACTTGACAACCCTTTCAGTGAAGATTTTTGTCCTAATATCCAACCTAAACCTCCCCTGGTGCAACTTAAGGCTGTTCCATCTTGTCCTATCACTTGTTATGTGGGAGAAGAGACCAACCCCCACCTCACTACACCCTCCTTTCAGGCAATTGTAGAGAGCAAAAAGGGATATCAAACATAATGATCACGAGCTTTAAATAATAGTTTGGCAATGTGGGAAACTATTTTCCTCAGGATATAGTAGTTCTCAGCTGGCTAGTTTTACCATTCTTAACTGGTAGAGGTAGCACTGGTTGAGTCAGTAGAAGGTTCTCTTTGTTCAACTCTTATTTGGATTGAACTTTGTAGAAAGGGTTGGTTTGGCTTTTTTTTTTTTTTTTTCTTTAATGGGTAGTAATAATTTAGGTCTCATTTGTGCTTTATAGCTCTCCTAATGCTGAGATACTGTATATGTTTCATCAGATATGTTTATGTATTATCTTTTCAGTGCCTTGTTCTTCTCAGTCATGCTTCACTGAAGAAGTTTGGTTATTACAGAATCATCTTGTTTTCCTTTTACTTTGAAGGAGTAGCTGCTGCTGTCATGTTTGTTCTAGGGCCAGAACACTATTATCTGTTGGCATTTTATCTCACAACAAACATGTAAGTAAATACAGTTCTCTATTCATGGATGTGGCTTAAATAATTCTAACAGAGTGGACACTTGTTTTTAATAGCATGAAGATTCTACCACTGCTTTTATGTTTTTTTTTCCTTTTCCGTTTCACTTGTCAGAAAAGTTGAAACTCCATTTTCATTTTATTCTGCTTCAGCTTTTAATTTCTGCCTAACCCCCCCCCCTCCCCCCCAAAGCCTTAAAAATGATCAGTAATTAAGGTTTGTGACCATATGCCTCCAGCCACACATCTGCTTTAACATGGGATTCAAGGGAAGCAGAACCTCTTCTCATCCACATAGACACAGAAGATCTCAGTAGAGGAAGCCTTCAGAGACTATTTGCTAGGAGAGCTCAGAACTCATTTTGTATTGCATGAACACTTGTGTCTTGAACTGCAAAACAAATATCAGTATGTCAGGTATCTGTTGGGTAACCAGTACTCAGTCACATTTCCACTGGTACTGGGTAAGTATAATGCCAAGAAGTAGTATTTTCACAGAAGTAGTATATTATGATACATAGAAAACCTTATTTAAAAATAGAGACTTGTTTGCATCAGAGTACTGTTAGAGCAGTTAGATTTTATTTCTTTATTTTCTATTTCATTGCTTTCTTTTTACATGTTCTTTCCTACCCTCCTTTTTGTCATCTTCTTTTTTCCCCCCTTGTTTTCATTCTTATTTTCAGTATTTCAGTCACGGGCTACTGTAACACTGAATTGTGTGAACAATAAATTGAATTTCATTACCTGCACTCTTTAAATGAGGAAGATATATTTTGATTTCCCCAGGAAAAAAATCTAAGGTATCTGAAGATTGTATGTTTAAAGTGCTAATGTTCAAAGCTTCTTGAAAGTAAAAGTTAATCATACCAAAAATTCAATAAGACATAGAAATCATAATATCTGAGTTTATGGTTTCACTTAGGAGTTTGTTGAGAATCAGATTTGTTTTGTGTGTGTGTGTGTGTGTTTGTTTAAATGTAAATATATACATAAGGATACATATAAAATATTTTTACTATTCTAATTCTCCCACTTTGAAGTTTGTCTTCCATGTAGTCTTTCCAATAATGCTCATGTCCTTTTTAGATTTCAAGAGCAATTTTTCTCTTTCTTCCAAGGTCTTTCTTTTCTCCATGTAATTTTAAATTACATTTACTGATAATCTCAAGCAAGTATTTATGACCTTTTGCACCAATGTCCAGGAAAAAAAAAAGCAAAACCCCCATCTTTTAGGTTTGAATATTGATTTCTAATTCTCAATTAAGAGCAGATCTAATAATGCTTTCAGAACTGCTGTTTAACCAGCATGTTTATATCACCATGTTTTGAAGAACGTCTCAGCTTTGTGTCTTTGCAGAATTGTCAGTGTTGGGATGTATATGTTAGAATGTCAGTTATGATTTCATGATGAAAGTATATATAATAACTATGAACAACTTAAATATTTTGTCTTTCTCTAGGGTAATTGTACTAGCTTCGTTTAGTTTGTTCAACTTGCCTTTGGCAGATATTGTTGATGCAGATTTAGTAAAGCACAAGCGGAGGTATGTCAGTCTTAAGTGGTTTTTTTAAATATGCAATCTAATTGACATGTTACTCTTTCATAAGTTAGATTATATCAAAGACAAGACAGTAAATGATCTTGGATCCTTGACACAGAAATAGTTTTTGTAAGAGCAAGTTACCATAAGTAAAGATAAAAAATGGAATAAAGTTTCCTGTGGTTACTTCAGCAGAGTAATTTAAACAGATTGTTAGGTCATTTCTAGTTTTAATTATACTGCAATATAAGCCAAGGCTTTCAGGGTTTTTGTGTGTTTTTTCTGTTAGCTTCAATTTAATTATTTTTTAACCATATACATCTATTGTCACTTAGGGAATTTTCTGAATAAGGCCTTTTTAACCTGGAAAAAGTGTTTAGAAAGCTTTGCCTATGCTACTTAAAGTGCAAATTTCGAAGTCAAACTGGTTGCTGTTATCCCTCTGAAATAAAAATTGTTGAAACCTCATGTGATGTAGCATATTACAACTCATGGATCTTTTGGGTTTTTATCAAAGTGCAGATAACTTCCTGTTGATTCCATTAATGTTTATGTAAGTGCAGATTCAATCCTGGTCACTATATTAAAGGACTTGCCTCTCGAAGGTGAGAACTATTTCTTTCATGAGGAAAAAAAAATGCCTCCTTTTCTGGCCTCATGCATGTAAATTCTTAAGTTATAATTAATTCTCCATGCACAGTTCAGTCGAAGTTAACTTCAGTAATTACTAAATGTGCACAAAGTTGAACTTGGGTGCAAGTCATTTCAGAATTGGGTCCAAGCTGTATATATACCCCAGAGGTTTATTACCTTTCATTTCCAAAAAAAATTAAATTTCATTATGATAACTGATCTGTTTGCTGTAATGTGTGAACTATAAAAGCTAAGTATCATGATAGTTAGCATTTGCATATTAAGAGGATTTTTTTAAATTACTATTGTAATTAATATACTAATAAGTTTGTGTTGCATGTTCATTTGTTTTTTTCCCTAAATATTTTAGATCACCACTTTCCTCTATGGTTTTTGGTACCAATGCTTTATTTACCAAGCCTGCCCAATCTTTGGCTCCAATGCTTGTGGTTACAATACTAAATCAATTTGGATATGAGAACCTGAATAATGGAGTTGCTCAGCCTGATCCAAGGTGAGTTCAAAAGGGATACTTAAAATCATAGGAATTAACGTGAAATAATCCTGTCATCTGAAAGCAAATCAAACTGCAATTAGTTTGTATCAACAGCACTTCAAAAATGAGTGCTTTAAAAATATTTTCCAGTTGTTTTTCATCTTCATAGAAATAGAAATGTTTTCTAGAATTTTTTAAAGAATAAATTATTTATTAAACAGTACACATGAGGATATCTACGTAATTTTGAAAAACAAATAATACATTTCAGTAGTAGACCATCTCCTGTTCTATTGCAAATAAAGAAGAAAAAATAGGTTTAAGATCACCTAATACCTCTTATACATGTTGTCCTGGCTTCTGTGTTTTGTTTATCTTGTAAACTTACATCCTTAAATATATAATCCTAATAGGGTTGCATTAAAGAGACATTTTTGTTTGAGGGAAAGCAGTATAATCACTGGAGGGAGGGAATTTGCCTCAAGTAGGAGTATAATTTTGGCTTCAATACTACTTACCATTCTGATGCTAATGATTTCATTGCAGTCCCCAGAGACCTTAATGCACAGCATAAAGCTGTGGTTGCTAGTTAGCATATTGGAAATGCATGGGCTTCTATAAAAACAAATTAACAGGGAGTCAGTACACTGAAAGGGTCATAGGCTGTTTATGACCAAGAGGACGTGGCAACATAAGGAATAACTGAAGTCAGAACTAAAAGGCAAAAATCAGTCCTGATTAGGATTTGCTTGAGAGAACAGCATGAATATCCTGAAAACTACATAGCTCTCCTACATTTTGAGTAGAAACCTTAAAAATACATAGAAGACAATTGTATATGAACTTCAGTGAAGATAAATAGCTCTTGAACAAGAAATTACTTATGTGTCACCTAAGGCTAGCAGAATGTTTCATATTTGAGGAATTTTCTAAAAAGAAAGTGTATGAGGAAAAGCATGACATAAAATGACAACAAGTGGTCTTCAGAAAAGCATCCTGACACAAGCAAAGAAAGCTTAAGTTTGAGGCTATGTGTGAGAACAGTTAATTTTATTTTAATACATTCTGTAGATAGCCAGCTAGTGACATGATGTGCAGAGGACATGAGCCTCAATATAATGTCACATAACATGTGATTTTTGCAGAAGAGTGGTAGGTTGAACTGAATGTGGATATGAAAGGGATGAATATATTCATTTTGATGACTCAGATAATTCAGATTTAAAACATAAAAACTGCAGTTCTGATCCCTTTCAATCAGAGAAATTATCCCTTTGTGGATGGATTATAAATCACAGTAGTTGTAAATCTTTTTTTCCCCAGAAAGTAGCTTCTGGACTATAGCAACAATAAATTTATTGTATATAGAGTTGAAATACTTTCAATGCTCCATCTCGAAAACCTATATTTTCACTTGAGTCATCCTGAAATTTGATTTATTTCACTAGGGCAAGGAACACCAAAAAGGTACAGAACTGAGATCAGTTAATCATAGAGCACTTGAAATATACTATATATCGCTCTTGGCCATCCCTGCAAAAATTTCTTAAATATGAAGCAGTGTGTGTGTGTTTTTATGTATGCAGGTGTGAATGTGCACGTCCTTCACTTTGTAAATGGACTATAGTGTGGACATACAGTCCACAAAGACCAGACCACTTAGGTTGTTTCTAGGTAGTCAGTTTGCCCGTGGCAATGTACTCAGACCATTGACTGAGCTAAAATTACTTATACATATTAAACCCTATAAGCTGATCTCAGATTTCAGCCATGGGCTGCTAAAATACACTTGTCTCAGGACAAAGTTGTTTGGGGACAAACAAAACTGAGTACAGGAGATTGCTTAAAATGTGCTCAAACTGTTTTGGGGAAAAAAAAAAATTCACACATGTGAATTATATATAATGAAATGTTAAGACCCATGCCAATGCAATCTCAGCTGCGTCCTTCCTCCTTCTCCAAAGCTGGCAATAGCTATTTTCTGGAAAGCATTTACTTTGTTAGGTGTAGTGGTAGTGAACTGTGAAGATAGCACAGACGACCCTTATTCTGCATTAACAAAATGTTTGGGCCCTGCATAAGTCTGTCTTAAGAGTTTCCAGCAATATTGTTTACTGGGAGAAGAGACAATGAAGTCCAAAACCATAAACTATCTGCTGAATTCTAAATTATTTATTTTTTCTTGAACTGAAAGTTAAACCGTAGCAACAATGATGGAGCAGCTAATCCTGGAAACCATTTCCAGGCACATTAAGGATAATAAAACCATCAGCAGTAGTCACCATGGCTTCTCCAAGGGGAAGTCATGCTTGACCAACTTGATAAACTTCTATAATTAAATGACTAGCCTCATAGACAAGGGAAGAGCAGTGGATGTTGTCTACCCATACTTCAGTAAGGCCTTTGACACCATCTCCCATAAGATCCTCATAGGCAAACTGTTGATAATATGGGCTGGATGAGCAGACAGTGAGATACGTTGAAAACTGACTGGAGGGTGGTGATCTAGTGGTGGCATGAAGTCTAGTTGGAGGCCAGTAACTAGTGGTTTACCCTAAGGGTCTATACTGGGTCCAGTCCTGTTTAACATCTTTATTAATGATCTGGATGATCGGGCAGGATGTACCCTCAGGAAGTTTGGTGATGATCAGAATACTTCATTATTGCTCATTAGAGTACTAAATCTCCAGTAAGCGCACCAACCAACTATAAATTGATGGGTTCTAAGCTTTGCCTGTCTTTTGTTGCCATTATGCTGTTGAGCAATTCACACATGTATGTTCTCTGTCTCAGTAAAGACTGCATTCCTGAGCAGCTTATTAGGACAACTGGCATGTTGTGAGTGAAATTCTTATCCCGGAAGACTTTTTGACAATCATTCATCATTGTCTCAGTGGCTTCTATAACTGTTGTATTCTGCAGGGCATCCAAGTTGGTAAGACAGTGAAGAGGTTTTATACAGAGAGTAAAAGTCTAGAAGAAATAAAATTCAGTTCCCTTTTTCTTTCATCTGGGAGGTATCGTATCACCACCAAGTGGATGGTTAAGATTCTTCAGAAATGAGAAAACATTTATCACTGAACAGTGATCCCAGTACTGTACATTACACCAGGCATTCCAAACACCTGGACTTTCTCTTCTCTGTACTGAAGCCTTTGAACTGACCATTAACATCACCAGCTTCTCACTTACCAGTACGAGTTCTTTACTTCTGCCTTAATGGTAATATCCTCTCAGGCACAGTGATGTCTTCTTCCTTAGCAGCAATCCAGTATCTCTTGGTTTTGCCTCTGGTATCATAACTCTGAAGTATGTCTTCTGCTATGAATAGTGTATCTCTCTTCCAGAAGTCGTCTTGCTTTTTGGTGTAACCTTTTTCACATACTAGGTCGGCCTATATATTGTACACAAGTCCGTATGTGTTACACATGATACATTAATATACACACATTATCCCACATTCGTAGGGAATGTGCTTATTACACATCAGTTAAGCATTTTGTAGTGGAAGCTTAGGAAGTATTTTAAGTATCCTTAAAATTCGAGCAGTAGCTTGCAGAATGCAGTAGCCCTGGTTTGGGGTTTTTGGTGCTGATTTGTTTTGGTTTATTTCTTTTGATCTGTCATCATAGCAAAGCATTACCCGCCCCATATGGCTTGGGGGTCTTTGTTTGTTTGTTTGTTTTGTTTGGGGTTTTTTTAGTTGGTTGGTTGATTGGTTGGGGGGGTTTTTGGCTATGGAGAAGATAACCTGGTTTAAAACCTCCCTCTTCTGGAGAGCTACTGCAAGTACAGGTAACTTCTTTTAAAAGTGTGCTTTTCAAATTCATTCTTCAGAATGAAGTTATTTGACAGCAACTCTTTGTTATTTATTGGAGGCACTTTAAACTGTTGATGCTTTCATAATGAATGACTGAACTACATCACATTCTATTTGGAGTGATACAGGGGCTGTTTAGTGACAGAGTATGTCTTATTCCTGCATGTGCAAAAAAATGTAGACATGGAAATTTCAGAAGTTACTATTCCAGATGTTATTACGATGATATCTGAGCTCTGCTCTTGATTTATCCCAGTCCCTAATGAAATAGATATTTTGCATAATTCCTGCAGTAACAAGGTTTTACAGTACAATAGGTAATATTATTTTCTTAAACCAACATTGTTCCAATGAAACCAAATCAGGATTGCACCAGTGTGAGTGATCTGGCAGATGTTCTTTCTTTTTTTTTGTTCTTCCTGAAGTCCATGTATAAAGATGGAATAATTTTAGTACTGAACACTGCAGTCCTCTTTAGTGTGCAGAACTGGCAAAGCACAAGCCCCGGCATCCTGTTAACTGTGTCCTAGTCCTGTTTTCATCTTTAGATAGGTGAGTAATTTGTCTGTGGCCTCCCTGCTGACGCTGATGTGGGCCCCTTGTAGGTGGACTGAAAATGCAATTGAATGTGGGCCAGTAAACAATGTCCAAATGGTAAATTATTGTCACTGCCAATAAACATTGGCTGTGGACCAGTGACCTGCTAGTGAACACTTCCAGTCTTAAATGCAATTGCCCAAGTGATTAAGTGATTCACTTGTAAGCCTGTGGGTTTTTTGTTTCCTTATGTAGCATTAGCATGTCCATGACTTGAGATAAATAGTGATCATTGTGTGAGTGTATGTATGTATGAAGGAATAAATCTGTGCTGGAGGTTGCAAGCATTTTTTCTGTTAAACGCAGTGAGACATGAGTTGATTCTTTTATCAGTCAGAGAAACTCTTCGGTTTTGTTCAGAAGCCTGCTCAAGTTAATGACACAGTTTTTTGTACAGATTTCAGGTTTTTTGGAATATGTCCATAGCTGTTCTGCAAGTCTCCTATCTCATCCCTGAATGATAAAAAAATAGAAAATAACATAAACTGCCTCATGGAGAGAAAGTTCATTTAGGGGCTGTTTCTCAGCTTGAGTTGACTTTCCTGATATTTAAGTAATTAGAATCCAATAATTAACAGAATGCCAGCAGATAATGATTCTAGCTACTGGATGAATGCCTAAATGTATGCTTTGAGCTGTCAGAAGCCATACTGTTCATAAAAGGGAACTCGTTTAACTGCTGTATTTTCTTTTTTGATTCATATTTGCTGATTCCTTTATCTCTTATTCCTTAAAGAAGATTTAGCTGAGGAAATACCATGCATCCATGAGAATAAATGAGAGTGAGGGTTAATTTCACATGTATTCTTTTTATGGTTTATATTATCTTGTAACAATTTATTTTAAAACAAAGCTAAATAAGACTTGATACTTCAAACAGCCCTTTACACCATACCTGAATTTAGTGCATTAATCATTACTTCCATCTAGCAACTATAACAACACACTGTGCAGAGCTAGGAGCACAGATTTTAACTTAAATAAAATAATTTCATATTAAAATGACTGCTTCCATTTTCTGCTTTTCTTTCTCCTCCAGATTTTTCAGACTTACCAAACCTTTTCAAATGCTCTGTTCTGTAATTGGATTATATTGCTTAAATTGATTTCTATATTACATAATACAGGTGTGTACTAAAGTAGTGAACAGGATTTATTAGGTTGCATATCATGTATTAAAATTAACACTTTGTGTGCCAATTATTTAATTTCCTCCCAGCTATTATGAAAGGAGGAAACAACATAAAATACATATTTCTATGTAAAATTAGAAAATATTGAAGTACATTTTATATCTGAGATATTATTTTATTTAGAATTTATTTTACACAGTTACGTGAATATGCTGTGTATATGTATATAATGTGAATGCTTTAAAAATTATTTGTTGTGAATTAACCATGAAAGTTAATCTTCTTCATCTTCAAAGCTGTGTTTTCTTCTTCACCAGTTTGTTTTTAGGTCTTCATGATGCCATGTTCTATTTGATCTGTCTGGTTCCACTGTGCATTGCAGTCACACAGATCCTGACGTGGACTCCCTTTTCAATCCAGAACAGTCATGTCACAGCTGTACGCTAAATATGTAACAGTTGGTCAGTAAATCTGCTGAACTGTACCACAAAAGAGTTAGATTTTAAATGTGAAAAAGCAAAATTCTATTAAATAGACCATCAGACCTAACACAGTTTGAGCCATTTCAAAAAAGTTTCATTCTTCAGTCTGTATAGACCGGATAACACAGATCACATTCAGCCTTAATACTGAGCCTACGCAGAGATTTTTCTATTTCAGTTGTTTGCCTTTAATGGACTTTATCCTTAATTACTAAATAAAGTACATACTGGTCATTGTTAACTCCTTTGAAGAATGGATATGGAAGATCGGGTGAAGGAATCCCAACCCAGCACCTGGAATTCAAGGGAATTGTATTTTCTTAAGCTTCCTGAAAGATGGTGGATTAATTTTGCCATACTGATAAAATGGCAGATCTCTGAAGTTAATCTGGAAGAGCCTGGTGGACATCACTCGTGGATGGCACGGAGATGAAGAGAAAAATGTAGATGGTGTCTGGCTGACCAATATCAAGATAAATCCAACAGCTACCGCAGGAAAAGCCAAGAGTAATTAACTACCCCGTAGAAGTCTGCGTAAGGCTAAAGAAGAAAAAGATTAAAATGCTGTTCAATAAAGTGTTGCTGGATATGGAAAAAGCACCATCCAACCCCACTGGCTTTCCGAATGTCTCTAGTTGATGGTAGGTAGATGCAGTTTTCTGGCTTTGAATGGGAAAATTATTTTGAAGGTACCGTATTGTTAGTACTTCACACAGAATGTCATTGTGGTAAGAACAACATTAGCATATGGATGTAGTAGTGTGCAGTTAGTTGGACAAATCTAAACACACACATATTGAATCAAACTCTACCTGCTTACTAGTGTTACACTGGCAAACTCATTTGATGTGCTGACTGTTGAAGTTCATTTCTGATGAATCAAGTTGAAGTTAGTTAATTTCTGATTAATTATTACCAAAATCTATTAAATGAATCTTGTGATTTTTATAAAATAAAGGGGTTTTTTACAAAATTTCAGAAACATTGAATCCTCTCTTTATTTCACACGTGGTAATGATAAGATACATTAGCATGTTTACAATACTCCTGTTTAATAAATATTCTTTTTCCTCCAGTATATCCAGCGTGTAATTGTATAGTGACAGATAGCTTAAGTATAATATAATCACTTCATTTTTGTTCTTTGTTTTGCCCAGGCAAACATAATTTTAGAAGCACCTTTCTTACAGAGTGCCAGTCATCTGAAAGTACACGAAGATGCATTGTGTGTATCCTGATTCTGAAGTGCTGACACAGCTCATTTCTAAGGCTCTACACTTATTGTGACAGGTAACTTGGAAAAGAAAGGAGTGTAAGAAGTTGCCCTGCATTTTGGTGGACACTACCATCATTTAATGAAGAGGTTTGAGATTTGAAATACCAGTGTTGAAAAAAAATAGTCTTTAATGTCTCAGTTTTTACATTTGCAGAGTAAAACCAATGTTGTTTCCTTTCCTTTTTTGAAGTGCAAAGTGCTTTCAAAGCGATGAGTGAAAAAGTAGGATAGCATTGTTAAATATTTAGAAATCCAAATGAACCCTTTGATAGGAATATGAAGATTTATGTTAAAATGTAAGAAGCCAGAAGTGTGATGAAGTTTTAAGTTGTTACCTGGTTTTTATCTCTGTCTTGTCAGAGATACCATTATTCATTTGGATTGTACATGCTAATAGCATTATGTACACATACTAGTGTCACTTGTATTTACACATCCAAAGAATACTTACACAAATACCAGAGCAGATATAGACTGTGTGTTTAGATTCTGAGTTTTAAAAGATTTACCGCATTGTATGTATGAATTTTCTGCCTGAAAGGCAGAAGTAGCAAAAGCAAAAAGCCAAAAATCTGGAGAAATTTAAGTTAATGTAATCTTTGATTCATTATCTGAAACTGCCTTATCCCTGACAATTCCTTTAAAATGGTAATAAATAATTTAAAATAGGGGTTTTTTTACTGTTTCTCTGTTTCCTAAATTTCATATGTTCATCCTATCCTCATAGAATATATGTATTTTGATAGTTGAAAATGTTATTATTCCATAAATAAGGTTTCTTAAATGACTGTGTTTATTACTTAGTTTTAATATTAAGTTATTAGAACACAGTGTACAACTGGGAAAGTACTGTCCTATACAACAGGAAAACTAGTAAGTGGTTTTAAGAGTCAAAATTATACCAAGAATTCTTTGAAAATGATCAGAATTTTTTTTTTTCTGGAAAATGTTTGGTAAAGATACCATTTTATTTGCCAAAATAAGAGAGGAGTAAGGGGTGATATGACTGAAGGCACAGTTTGAATAGCCTCCATAAACTGCTGCATCTTTAGAATTAAGGTAGGAAAATTAAATAGTCAAAGACTTCTAAGCAAGATAGCCTTAAGATATGAAAGATTAACTATGCAGAATAAACTAGTTTAGAAAACAAATCTGAGAAATACAATACAAATTATTTATTATGTAAAATATTAATAATTTTGCAAATATATTATTTATTATTTTCCCATTTGTCTGTCCTATTTCTCTTGCTATAAGGGCAGGAAAAACATGTCTTTTGTTGCACCCATAGTCAATCCAAAAGAGGACTGGAAAGCGGCTTTAAATTCAGGTGGTAATCTCATTGCAATGATAGAAGGCTGGCAGCATGTTATGATTAACATCACTTATTCTCCATTTCCCTGTCACCCACTAAACTTTGTTATCCTCTGCTAAACCTACATGATTGCTTTTGGCCATGAATCAAGTAGAGGATGATCAAAGGCAAAAGTTCAGTGTCGTGCAACAGCTGGTTTTTCTGCTTTCTCTCCTTATTAGCTAATAGTCTGAGCTTGAAGTCCTGCTGCTGGAAAAAGGCCCCAATTTAATCTTGATAATTTAAGAGTGTCTAAAATAGTCTCATAACTGATAAAGAGGATTTAAGTGTGTATAATATAGAATATGAAATGCTGTGATAAATTCAGGGAATGAGAAATATGATGCTTGAATCCCATCTTAGAGTTTCTCTCTAAATTCTGAGAATTTGGATGTTAATAAAGTGAATGAATTTTATTTATTGAAAATCAATAGGTAAAATTGCCTACTAGATTTAAAAGTATGTTATCTAATAGATGCTAAAGAATGTTAGTCTAACATAGTAGTAATATGTTCTTAGTGATAAGAGTGAACACATTGGATAAATTACAACAAAGCATATTTAAGTAGGAAAAAAAAATAGATTTACATTTTGTGGAGCTTACAGGCCTGCCTCTGTTCTCGTCTTGTACCAAATGACCTTCCCAGTCTTCTGTGCTGATTTTGGAACTGCTCGGTGATTCATGAATATACTGTGTTGACATGAGCAGTAGGATGTTTACATTTGAATGCGGTTGTACAGCTTAATGGGTGCTGTCAGGAAAGACAAGCAGGAAGGGGAAGGAACAGTTAAGATAAGCAACATCTCCACAAATCCTTCTGAGCTCTTTTTTACAGAATTAAGCCAGCTCGGGAAAAAGCTCAGGAATACATGCAGTCAAAAGAATTCTAGCTGGTTTTGTAAAGGAACATGGAACCGAGACCAGGGGGAGTTGTCTTAGAGAGGTGGACAGACACACAACTGGGCCTCCTGGGTTACCCTTGGCAGAGAGGATTTTAGATAGGTATTTGTGTTTGCTTCTCTTAAAGATCTCTTCCTGGTAATCACTTTCTTACTATTGTTTAAACAATAGAAGCGAAAGTTGATTTATCATTGTACTTGATCAGGAAAATTGCAGATTTCCATCTTAAAGTACCTGAGGCTGTGCGTGTGATCGATCACCACAAAGCAAATGCAGACTCTCTTAAAAATACCCCTTCCTAGGTAGGTGTTCAGACAGCTTGGGTATGTTTTGGACCCCAGGTATTCAATCGATTAAAGACATTTTCCAGTAAGAGAAAGGAGAAACACCTCCTAAATAGTCAAGGAGAAAGTAGAAAAAAAGTGATTCAATTTTTCTGGGAATTCTCTCCCCGCACACTAACTGCTTTGAATGACGTATGCATACACATGCACAACAGATAGTTTTCTGAGATTGTCCAGCTATTGGTTACAATTCCACCAGCCTGTATGCAAATGACAATACATCAAAATTATTGCCTAGATATGCATGAATAGTGTGTTCTTTATAGCCTGTCAAGAGAAAAATATACTTGGTCTGCAGCAGAATGTAATGACAAATGTAACACTGGGTAAGAACTTTGAAAAATCTAATTAAAACACACAGGTTGTATACTAACAAAGCATAGACAAAAAGTTAAGTATTTCTTAATTTATTTAGTATGCAATTCATTATCTATATTAATTTCAACATGTGATGAAGTTAAGATGTTTCCCTGTGAACAACATGTAACTAACCTGAAGCAATTTTATTTATTCGTTTACATATTGTGAGTAGATGTCTGTTTAAAAAGCAGCAAATTTAGCTTTTGTCATTTTGGATTTTGATTATAAAAGTTGTTTTATTCCTGGAGAGGAAAAAAAAAAAGCTAATCTGTCTTTACAAACAAGAACATACATAGAAAGGAGAGTCCTAATCACAAACAAAATAAAAAGAAATAGACCAAAAAGGCATCTTAGCCCATCTGGCTATTGGAGGGAAAAAATCTTCATGTGGAAAACTGTCTAACGCTCTCATGTCAAAAACTTTCCTCCTGGAGGTTAAACATCAGTGAAAATGAACTGAAGAGAAAAATCCTCTGGCAATATTCTGTTGTTGCTCTGGATTTGCTGATTTCCGGGGATAAGCAAGGCTGGATGTGATTAGTGCTTGATCAGGGGATTTTCCAGGTAGAGGCCAAGATCCCATGGTGGTCTGACTTCAAGTGTCATCCTTACGAGGAAATTAAGGGGCTAGACTCCAGCCTTTCAAATCTGATCAAAAGGAAAGATACCGACTGCTTGGGTTTGTTAAGAAACATTTCCCTGAGATTAGAGATAATAACTCTGATGCCATACTCAGCTGGAATTTGATTAATGAGATAGGCTTTGTCTTGATTTTCTTTCAGTTTCAATTGTATACAGTATTCCTCGCTTTCTGGTGCTGTTTCCACAAATAACTTATGTTTATTAGAGCACAAGTGAGAACAGTGGTGCCCAACCCAAACCCACAATAAGGGCTTTTGTTCTAGCAGAGGCACATGCTACTGTATGAAAACTCCAAGGATTTTTATCCAGTTTGACCTGTCCCAGGTTAAAATGTTCCGATAAGCATTGTCTGTTCCAGGCTAGCCATCCTCTCTAGGGTATTAGTTGCATTAAGGATACATTTTTTTCCACTAGTCTCCACTATACCCCACTGCATCCCCATGCACAGAAATAGGATGCAGGAGTCTGACTGAAGTTGTTGTTTTCCTGCTTACACGATGACTTTCCTTCCTCTGCATACACATCCCACAGCTTCACGGAAAAAAATCCTGGATCGAGGGTCTTGGACCCTCCTGTGCAGCGCTCCGTGCTCCTGCTACAGAGCCAGAGCTGTCAGTTTTCCAAACAAGCCTTTGGAAGGTTTACTCTGAGCCATTGCAAAATAGTTTTTTTAAAAAAATAATAATTCATAGAATCATTAAAGTTGGAGAAGACCTCTAAGACCGTCAAGTCCAACCGTCAGCCCAACACTACTGTGCCCACTCAACCATGTCCCTAAGCAATAGAATCATAGAATCATTAAGGCTGGAAAAGACCCCTAAAATTGCTATGTCTGAGGATGTGAAGCCTAATTTTGTATTTCAAGTAGTTGTCTTTCATCTGCAGACAGAAGTCCCTTTTGAAGAGCAAACCTTGTAATGACCCAATTTATCTTTAAATGCTTGTGGTTTTGTTTTAGGAATCTCATCACCTCCGTGCCTATTGACCTCAAATTTCTGGGTACAGGAAAAACCTGAGGCTTATGGAAACCGAGCAGAGCTGGGTGTGAAGCACCACTTCCACCTTCAGCATTTACTGTTGCAGCAGCCAAGAATTCCTCAAATTGATGAACCTCTCCCAAAGTTTTGAACCTTAATTAAAAAAGGGTGCTCATTGCGGGGAGGTTCTCTGGGCCGCCATTAATCCGAATTACCAAGGCAGTGTGTGGGCGATGCCGGGGAGGATTAACGGC
>NW_010333803.1:0-1408 GCF_000700745.2 Antrostomus carolinensis
CAACCCAAACCATTCTATGATTCTATATTAGTGTAACTTTAGACTTTCACACTATCAACAATCTCCAGGAGTAAACAAATGGAGGAGTTGAAGCACAGAGAAATGACTTAGATTCACAGAGTAAATCCAATAGCTGAGCCCTGATCTCTTGAGGCTCTGTCCAGTGCCACTGGGTGCCAATCTTGGATCATAACTCTTAGGCGACCCCTTGACCCTTATGTGATTTGCCTTTCTCTGAAGGTAATAGAGCATTTTGTTGCCAGGAGGAGTTTGTTTAGCCAAAATAAAATGATTCAGTGGTCTTAGTCCTTTTCATATGGTTTGTTGAAGTCTAGTTGAATTAAAGTGTGTTGGAAATGGCATCTCAGTAAAAGGATGACAAAGGCTGAAATGGTAGTAAAGAGCTACTATCTTTCCATAAAAAGAGATTCTCCTCACTGGGATGAGTTTTATTGTCAATATTAAGGATATATTGATATATGGCCACCAGTATGGGTATATTGTCCATACCAAGCCTCTTTAGTGGGTTGAAAGCACTTTAGCTCTTGGCCTGCTAACCTGTCTCTCTTTTTATAAATGCGAAAGTTCTGTTAAGTAAGAAACATGTTAAGCAATTTTTATACCAACTTTTCATTATTTAGCATGAAAATGAATTTACTTCAAAGAATCTTCTTGCTATCTTCCTAAAATATGCTTTGGGTTTTGATTTTTGTTTCTTTTTTTTCTTCTGAGGCCAAGGCTGATTTATACTCAGTAGCTGTGAAAACCCTGAAATCTTTCTAACTGTGTTTTGTTTCTTTTTTTTCTTCTGAGGCCAATGCTGATTTATACTCAGCTGTGAAAACCCTGAAATCTTTCTAACTGTATTGAAACTAACAAAGAAATGAAAATCCCTGATATTTATATTATTTTTTTTTAAAGTTGCTATCTATGTATAATGAATTAGGCATAACTAATTAGCTAGGCACCACAACTGTGAAGATTTCTGTTAACTGAACTTCAAAGCTTTCATGCTGACTGTTTTCAGGAGAGTGTTCATGCTATGATCATCACTGGGCTTGTCTGTTGCTTTTAGTAGTGTCAGCAGTAACATGAGATATGCACTGATTTCCTTAATAGAAGCTGGAGGTATGAGGATCCTGATGATAGCAATAGGTTTTCAAAACCTGCCTAAAGCATATACAAAACTTATCTGACACAGAGATATGGTCAATAATAATAATAAAAAAAAAAGCCTAGGTATGAAAACTGGGTCTAAAGGTGCATTTTGAATCAGACCAACAGGACAGACTTTTTAGTATATTAAGACTGTTCCCTGGTAATAGGGACTTGCTCTTCCTGGAAGATTTAACAAAGGATTATTGTAAAAAGAACCTTTTTTGTGTTTTAGTGGAAACTGTGCTAGTTG
>NW_010333804.1:0-11462 GCF_000700745.2 Antrostomus carolinensis
AATCCAAACCATTCTATGATTCTGTGATTCAAGTTCAAAATCTTTGGTCTTTGCTTACAAGTAAATGTAAAAGCTCTGCACAGGTCTTTATAGAGCAGAGCCCAGTCCCCGAACA
The DNA here is from genome assembly GCF_000700745.2 of Antrostomus carolinensis. NCBI lineage: Eukaryota > Metazoa > Chordata > Aves > Caprimulgiformes > Caprimulgidae > Antrostomus > Antrostomus carolinensis. Next base: position 116 of record NW_010333804.1, read on the forward strand.
CTTCTAGGATAAAGAAAAGCCAGCACTAACTCCTGCCAGGACAAGGCCAACACATTAGACTCAGTGATAGATGAATCATTGATAAAGAGGAAGAAGTTTCCCGCTGACTTAGCCTCCTGTCTGCCCTGGAGCTTAGTTTTCAAAGCTTCTCAACTCTGGAATCCTGAACCAATATCAGCGGGAGTAACCAGGGCTGTACATTTCTCAAGTCAGACCCAACATACTGACTTGGCAGACATTTCTCATCTGAGTTTCAGTGAGTGAAGTGCACCATTGCTCTCTAGGTCTCACCCACTAATTGCCAAGCATTTCCTGCATGTTGATCAGCATCTATCAAATACAAATAAGCACTATCTCCACTGCATTCTCAAAAAGGCACGCCTCATGAAAATTGCTTTAATTCCATTTTGTTTACCATGAATAGACTTTAACAGACAGCATTAGTGTTCTGATCCTCTAATGCATTTGTTTCAATAAACAGACTACTGAAAAAAAACCAAAACAAAACAACAACAACAAAAAAAAAACCACCAACAAAAAAACAACTTTAAACAGCTCTAGATTCATTAATAAGGAAACAATTCACTGTATGAAAGCCTCCCTTTGCTGGCATGCTGAGGTCCCTTAAAATCATGCTGACCCAATTCCTTTGCAGTTCACTGCCTGGCAGTCTTGTTGACTAAGCTCTAGGGTCTTGTTCACTACCCAGCACAAAAGCATTCAACAGCTCTATCTGTCACAATGTCTCCTACACATCAAACTTCCCCTGTTTCTCAAGGAACAGTATCCTTCCTCCTCCTCATCCCACTTCTGAGTTTTTTCTCTCTCTTTTTTTTCTTTTTTTTAGATATCCCATTATTCATCTTACTCCCTGGTGCCCACTAAGTAATTTGTAGTCCTCCTTCATGTTTACACTCTTCCTCCAGGTATGTGGAGATTAAAAGTTTCCTTCCCCTTTGCTGACACATACATAATATATCTAACTCCTTTAATCTTTCTTCAAGGGGGAAATCCATCCCAGTTCTTAATACTTTTGGATGACCTCTCAACTTCAGGACATTTGTCTATATCTCTCAAGCACTTAGACACTCAAGTGTGAACTCAGTAATCTTGCTGAAGGAAAGTTAGCTCATCCCACCTACAATTTAGACACCTGCCACTTACTGCAATTCATTTTCTCATTTTTTAAGAATGGAATCATTGGAACAGCCCATCAAGAAATTACTTGCTGCTACTGAAAATCCCAGAGGGATGCTAGCCAGGCAGTCCAGCAAACAAATGATATTATGACACAAACAAAAGATCTTTGGCTACTCAGAGATTTTGGACAAAATAAAGACAGAACTTTTAAGGTAAGAAACTTTCTATACACCTGCACTCATAAGAAGCAGAAATAAAAGGAGTACAGTATTTCCAGTGGTAAGAATTAAGACAGGAGTGTGTCCCTCTCTCAGCTTCAGTTAGCAGTAATGGTGAAGTGAAGAACAGCAAAATATAGGCGAGATTCCCAGTTAGCTATCACAGTGGCCTAACTTCACTCACTTATGCCAGTTAAACTCCCACCAGTCATAATGCAAACTGGTTACAATGGCACATTACAAGACCCCCACTACCATAAAACGCACACACATGCAGGAAGTAAGATACAATGCAGTCGACCATGAGTAGGTCAGAGAGAGAAGGTAGCAGAACTTTAACAATCTAGTGTAACCTACCCCTCTGGATGACTCATTTTAGCATTTTTTTTCTCATGCCCAAAGAAGACATGAACAACTTAGTACAGCGCAACTACTTATCAGCTAATAAATACAATACCTAGGTAGGACCAACCTACCTTAGCTTATCCCCTTAGCTGGGGATACTTGCCTAAGTATCAATGCACTCACCACCATGCCTGAGATACCCACTGAGTCCCCACCAGCCAGGCATTCATCAACCAGTAGGGGATGTGTTAGCCTCTACTGATCCTTGGAACAAGCTGGTCCTTGATCTTTCTGAGTTGCTGTCTCCTAGCTCTCTTAATTACTTTTTTCCTTAGATTTTTATACCTTTTCACAGCAGTATTTTTCTCTTGAGTCCTTGAGTTACTAAATACAAGTGTTTCAACAATTCTGCCTCTCTCTATGCTTGTTTTGCATGCCTTCTCACACTTAAAGCTCAACAGCAGTTTTCTCAAGTGAGATGGCCTCTGATAACTGTCCTGCAGAGGGACAAGAAGGACTGCCAATTACCTGCATGCACAACTGACCTAGGAGGCTCTTCTAGATGGTAAGACAGGAGAAGGGGAGTAAAATAAGGACTGTAAAAGAGGGGACCCATTTTCAGGAATGGTAACATGGATGGTAACTTCCTCAAGCCCCATAAGTGTTACCTGCACACCCACATGCTGGTTCTACATCCCTCTGTCGTCTCCCTCCAGTCCTCCCAGACCCTTAGCAGATCTATTGCATAAACTTTGTTGGAGTTAGTACCTGGTGCCATTAGACTAAGACCAGCACTCTATATACACATATGTAGAAAATTATAGTCCTGCCCCAGAAACCTTACCATTTCTTGAGACAAAATAAGACATAATTGATGGGCAAGAGACCGGGTATGTCAGGAAGGATAGAGAAATTACATAAATCACCTGGTAACGACCCTCTGCTGTTCAGGAACAGGAAACCTAACTCACTCCCTGCTCACCCACCACTGTTCAATGTAGTTTTTTGACTACTCCGAAACCTGGTCCTTCCTCTGTCAGTACTCTGTGACGTGAATTGGTGGGGAACTGGGCAATCAGACCTGTCAGCTAACACAGATGTCAATTCTTCAGCTGGCAAGTGAGTGATCTATCAGCTAGATGGGCTCAGGAGAAAGGCCCATTCTTCAATCAATGAATCAGAGAGCATCCAGGAAGGTTTCTGTACATCCAGAGACAACTTAGGTCATTAGGTGCCTTGTTCCTCCCCTGGATTCTCACTTCTCCCCTCCTTTGGTATGTAGTTATCATCAGCTTTTATGTAATTCATGCTTTTAGAAATGTTTGCTTTTTTTTTTTTTTACAGAGACCTTCTTCAAAATATTTTTCTTTCCTACCTTGCTTTTTTTTTTTTTTTTTTTTTTTCTGCAGTTTCTCATTCTTGCCTCATTTCCTGCTCTGTCCCAATACTACCCTCCTTCTTTGGGAGACTTCAGTTTCTCTTCCTCACCATGGAACTAGGCCTGAAGGGAAGGATCCAGTTGTGCAAATTCAGGGTTGAGGAAGAAATGAGGAATGCTCTTTTGGGGCATTTTCAGGCAAGCAGGGGGCTGGACAGGAATTGGGTTTACCTGGTCTACAGTATGCCCTTTCTCCCATGCTTGATCATTCTTCCCAAAGAGTCAAGAGGGCTGATAATGGGAACTCGCTAGCCCTTATGCTAATGCCTTGGAGATAAAACCTCTACAATTCTCAAGGGAAGAAGTTTCAGTAAGATTTCCTACAAATGTCAAAATGGTTTGGATGTACCTTGGACTGCAGATCCTCCCCTGTTGCAGACCCAGCCAATGCACTGCACCAGTGACATTTATCCTCACCATCCCCTGCATGATCATCAAGATGCCCTTCCTATGCATGCACAGGCATATACACATTGCAGATGGAAAATCAAAGCACTGATAGGATAAACAATTCATTTGTGGTCTTAATGACAGTCCAGGAGCTGAATGCAGGCTTGTGTGTCATAGCTACTTGACCCTTTTTTATGCTCATCACACATACAAAAAGGGAACATGCTGTGTTTTACTGCCATCCTATGGAGGCTCATCTCTCTTTTTCTCTCTCAGTAACTGAACATAATTTTATCTCAGAACATCTTTAAGACAGATACAAAGCTTATTGCATGAGGTAACCTACATGTGTCTTCTCCTCCCTCCCTGGCATTACCTATTCCATTAAAAAAGACTGGTCTGAAGCTACAACCACATGAAGCCAGAATAAAGGTTGGCTTAAGTACCCAAACCAGAATGGTTTAAAAATTTCATGACTGCCTATGTGCCCTTTCTTTTCATATAATAGGAAATACTGCTTAGAATTCACTACCTTGGCAGCTGCCTGCCTGTTTTGACTCATTTAGATTAAAAATGGATGCGGCTCAGGCTTTTCTGCCCACCTCAAACGATGAGAGCCTGCCACTACTGAGCCACAGCAAAATGGGGCCACAAAAGTATATTAATGAAGCTTCTGTTTCTTGACATGACAGAGACATTTAATATCCCAGAGTTAGGAGGTAGAGATGCCCATTCAGACCTAGTAACAAAGCATGATTGTACCAGGCATTTTTTCTGATGTATGTGCTCCTATTTTCTTTCCAGTGGAGGTAGCAGGCCACACTTACCACCAGTTAAACACCCTCTGTTTCAGCAGCAGGGAGAGCAGCAGCTGCTAATACTTGCAGTTCCTTCTCTGTCTACAATACAGAAAGTCAACACATTCCCTTGGCATATTTGCAGAATGGTCTTCAAATTTGTTTCTGTATCAGCAGCTCAGAAAGGGAATTAGCTTAATACTTATCCTGCAAGGAATTCAGAAGAATTTTCCCTTAAAACCTAGTGAATTTGATACATTAAATGATATCACTTTGGTTGTCAGTGGACTTGAAAACAGATACTTATATGCAGCAAAGGCACCTGAAGCAATGCATTTTAATGCTACAAACAGGCTGGTTTCTCTTGTGTGTATTGAATTAAAAGCTTAACTCTATTTCCTCTTGACTTTTTTTTTTCATCCTGGAGACAACCTGCATTCCTTCCTGAAATGTAGCACATGTTAGCTTGTTACCTGATTTATTGTGCCCAGCAGCAGTTCTTAAAAGAGGACAGTTCCAAAGAGAGGTACATCACTCATCACAAGAAAAAGATTTGGAAATGGCAATATCCAATTCCTATTGGCCTGATATGCTAGACAATAGGTACTATTTCTATATGTTTGTCCATATGGAGGACAGAACAAAACTTGATTTATTGGTCCTCTTATCTCTATTAATTTTGAGTCCTGCTCCTCAACTCATAACTTTAGGGAAACGTTAAAGCCAGGATCAAACACACTCAGAATCACAGGCTCCTGCACTATCATTCCAGCTCCCTAGCGCAGTTTCACAACATTGTTAGAATAAGCCCTCAGTGTTGAAATTTCTCAGTATATAAGCTGTGTTGAGAGACAGATTTGTCATTGTAATGGGATATAAACCCACACTATTAGCTAAAAAAACCCCATAGAAGTAGCTCTTGTCAATCTAGGGTTATTTAGGAAAAGGTAAGAATTGTCAACAGGAAAGTGTCTACTCCTCTAATCTTCCAAGGAGACAATTTACTTCTCTTGTGTGACTCCACGGAATTCATGAGGACTATGTGGAAGTAAAGCTGATGCATAAGGAATCAGGAGAACAAGCTCATTATCAGTAATGAAATGTAGACCAGTACCTTCAGAAAAGGATATTATATTCTAAATGGACATTCTCCCTGCCCCCAGCATTCTATATTTTAATTTTTGCCAATGACAAATTGATTAATATTTCATATTTGCACATACTGAGAGACTTGTTATCATGGTAAAATAGATTTCTAAAAAAAAAAAACCAAACAAACAACAACAACAACAAAAACAAACCCCCAAAAAACCTCACCTAAAAGACATTTCCAATTTCTGTGTGAAGCCAGAAAGTAGTGACAGTACACCAAGAAAAGAGCCTCATGCTCATAGAAAAATGAAGATCTGAGGTTTTTGGGTGTCTAATCTCACCAGCAACTACTTGGTGAAAAATTGATTTAAATTGACCCGAGTTCTACCAGACACTTCTCAGCAGTTCTCTGCTTAAGAGCAGCCACGGATGTCTCCATTGACTGGACTGTTTGAAATTTTACTGACTGGAGATTTGCTTCCAAAAGCAAATTTTGAAAAACCCATAATCCTAAAACCAGGGATATTGTCTCAAAACTCAAGACAGTATCCAGAATTCATAACACACCCTATCTCAGAGACATCCATGTTCTCCTCCCATGTTCTAAAAGATCTGGTGTCCCTGTATAGGACACTGTCATGACAGATTATCAGGTCGTTGACAGCCTCAGGCATGATGGAATAACCAGTGACAGTGCAGGAGTTTTGCCCATCCACAGAGCTGGTGACATTCACAGCCATCAGTCATGGAGTAGAGGCATGACAGAAGCAAAGATACCCTTTTCTGCTGAAGACACTGGTCCTGTAGACAACACAAGAGCAGAGGATGCCATTTACCTGAAATTTAGAAAGATTTTTGACTAAATCTCCCATAGCATCCTTGGGGCCAAATTAGGAAGATACAGACTGGATGGGTAAGTGAAAAACTTGCAGGAGCACTGAGCTTAGCGGTAGTGACTGAACAGCCAAAGTCTAACCTGCAACCAGATACATTCTTCATCAGTCAGCACAGGGAGTACTGCTGTTTGATGTCCTCATCAGCCATACAAGGAGTAGAAAACAGCAAATCCTCGTCAGTTGGTGAATTCCACCGAATTAGAGGAGGATCTACTGATATTCTGGAGGGTAAGGTCAAGGGACCTCAACTGACTAGAGGGCTGAGCTGATAAGAAACATCATTAAATGTTACAAAGGCAAATGCAAAGCCTGAACCTGGAAAAAATAATCCTGTGCACTAGGATATGCTGTGGAGCAACTGACTCGTAGCAGCTCTGCAAAAAAGGACATGAGTATTGCAGTAAACAGCAAGCTGACCATGAGCCAACATGGATGGAAGCTTCAGTTGATTTGATTCCGAAATGTGAATAAACCTCCGCTTTTGTGTTTCCATGGAACAAAACCATGCTCCTTTCTAGTGCGAGTGTGAGGTACAGTGAGAATCGCCTTAGATATATTAGTACAAACTGTGGCCAGCTGGAGAGAGAGCGAGCGGATGGTAGGTAACCATCCCCTGAGGACATGAGCTGCCAGAAGAAACAAGATTAGGAAAATTAATATATACATATGTGTTAAAGCACATGTTACAGGGAAGATAATGCTCCATTTAAAGCATTAGTTTGAGGCATGTGAAATCTAACACATCCTAGACATGTGCAATGCAGCAATGCACTTTTTGCAGAAGGAAATTCCTTATAATTAAAGCCCAGACTTGCTTGAAAAGCTTTCCCCTGCAGTGCTACCTGGTACTAGTAGTTATGCTATGGTTACTTAATGATCTGGCTTTGTGCAGCTAAAACAGGAACTGATCGCCTGGAACAGAGATTCAGCTGAGGCACTAGGAACACAAAGACAAGAGCCAGCTTGCGAATAACCCTAGAGCCGATGGAAAAATAAAACATGTACTGAAAATCCAAGTAAAGGCGGAATTGGACCTGGAAAGGCTGGAATTGAAAGCAACACTCAGCACCTTGAAGAAGGGGGGATGATAGGGTTCCTCATCACCCGCACTGCAGCCTGAGGGAGCAGCACTTGTGTAAGCCGTGAAACAATATCTGCTCTGCGCTAAACTGGCATGCATTGCTGGTGGCTCAAGCTTTTGCAGGGCATGGTACCACACTGCACAGAAGCCTGACAGAGCATCCCTGACCAGAGCTTCTCTGACTCCTGGTGCCCAACAGCTGCCTGGCACCATGGGTTCACCTAGGCATTTGTGTTGGGAAGAAAAAAGCAGAGTTGCAGTTACATAAGAAAGATGTCAAATTTGCAGTAGAGCCTCCACAGCTCAGAACACGTACACATAAGAAAAAAACCTCATGGAAAACAACAAAGAAACAAGCAAAAAAAAAAAATCCTTACTGTGACACACTGTACCACAAGTCCCCAGCTACAATATAACCTAATTCTTTCTCCAAAATATTTTGCCTACAGCACTCTCCATCTTCCAACCAACCTTATAAAACATAATAAATGCCTGGCTTCTTCTGGAGCATGATGGAAACAAAGAATACTGGAATATGTTTTTTCTTATAAAGACCAGAAAGGTGGTTGTGACTAGTGAAGTGCTAAAATAGCATTTGCACTTCAGTGACAAACAAGCCTAAGTGTATTAATAAAGCCCATGTGCGTTTCAGTGGTGGTAAGTGAATTTAAGGTAAAGACTGCCCTCTGGAGCAGGTCTGGAGAAAGATCAGACCTGCAAAGTCCACTCACATGCTGCAAAATCCCCATAATTCCTACCTGTATTACAATCAAGGGGACAGGCTGTAAGATTTCTGGTTTAGTTGTTATTTTTGCATCTGTTTTGCTTCAGACTGATTAAATCATATTTTTTTCCCTTTGCAGATCCAGCAAAGTACAATTACCCTCTGGTGGTAGCAAAATTTAGCAATCATTATATCAACAGTCTGGCTCGCCAGTAGGTATCATTTCTGTGTGGGTTTCACCCAGAGCTATCATCTGTCAATCTGCAAGATAGTCTTAGTGTTAATTCTGGTGGGCACTCCCACCACATACAAAACAACTGATTTTCCTCAATCCTCCCCTCAGCCTGGGAAAAAACTTTCAGTGCTAGTAGAAAAAATAATTAGACTGTCAGTTTGGTTAAGTTTGAAAATCCAAACCTCAAAGATACTTTGAGGATTTGAAACAAAGAAATTAAGAAAATTTTTGTTTCTAAAGATATACTTTCATTTTTCTGTCTCCCAAAAGAGCATTTAGGGTTTAACTTACTAGTTTCAGTGTTCGGCTTCATAAAGCTTCATTTTACAGACTTTGGCAGCAATATGGCTCAAGGTGGGGCGTTACATTTCTAGCCTTTATGATCGTGCTCTCCTGACTTAGGCACTGTGGAATGGTCCCTGGCTGGCAAGATCTCTACCCTGCCAGTCACGTTACCCCTGTGGCTCCTGGCTCCCTGTCTGCTACAGAGCAGCCAGCCCCAGCTGCTCCCCGACAGTTGAGAAGTAACTGCAGTATTTTTTGTGTAGGTAGCAGCCAAGAGCTGATACTTTCTTGGATGATGGTAGCAGATCAGACGATGATAGCAGAGTCTGAAATTAAGCGCAGCAGGCAGGAAAATTCTGCACAGCTCTCAAAGGCTCACGTATAGTTTGGACTAAACAGCAGGCCTTTGAAGTACCTGGCGTGGCCACACTATGCAGACTTTGCAAATACCTCCAGCACAAATTCTGTACAATCTGACACTTATTCCATTGCAAGGGACCTTTGGAGCAACTGTTTGTGACAAAACCATCTTTGTGCAAAGTAGACTGCAGGCTGTGTGCCCAGAGGAACACATCTCCATGGGATGGCAGTGAATGTACGTGGGTTCATATAGAATTAGAGAATGGTCTGGGTTGGAAGGGACCTTAAAGATCATCTAGTTCCACCCCACTTGCCATCAGCAGGGACACCTTCCACTAGACCAGGTTGCTCAAAGCCTCATCCAACCTGGCCCAGGGAAGGGGCAACAACAGTTTCTCTGGGCAACCTGTTCCAGTGTCTCACCACCCTCGCAGTGAAGAATTTCTTCCTAATATCTAATCTAAACTTGCCCTCTTCCAGTTTAAAGCCATTACCCCTGTTCTATCATTAACTGCCTTTGTAAAAAGTCCCTCCCCAGCTTTCTTGTAGGCCCCCTTCAGGTAGTGGAAGGCCGCTATAAGGTCACAGTCCCTTCCTCAAGGCACAATTTCTCATGTCTCTCAGGTTATCCAGAGCTCTGAATGAGGCTCCCTGTGGTGTCAAGCCAACCCAAGATCTAAATAGCAGACACTGCAGTGTTGTGTTAAGAGTATGAGTCTGATATGTGGCTGAAGGAGACCTTCTTATTGAGTCACAAGGTTCAGGACAGATCCCCTTGCTTTATGAACTCCTCCTCAGAGGGGAGTCTAAGTGCAGCTGGATCCAAGCTTAGTCCCACACATGGTCACTGGTTTATGTCTAAAGAATTATGTGGTTAGACACTCATCAGAGTTAACGTTTGCCTGCCAGAGCCCTTTCAAGGACTTTCACTGAGACAGTTGCACAAAGTTGAAAAAGACAGAGGGTTAAGGCAACAGACAGAACAAATTCAGAATTGCTAGTGATAAATACACTTACTGGAAAAAAAACAAACTCAAGTTAATAGGTCAGCACTTTAGTCAACAATATTTTGCTGAGTAACATCTAACATCCCTGCCTGAGGTGGAGAGAGATACAGGCCTATCAACCTGGCCAGGAGTTGGAGTTCTCATCTTCAAAATGGCATATTTATACTCTTGACAAGGTAGGACTAAGTCAACTATCATGTGCCAATTGGCTCTTAATAAGGCTTGTTGCTTTGTTGATCAAAGAGGGAGGATGGAAAAGGCATTCAGTATAGAGGCACAGTGGTCTTTCTGGCTTCACTGCGGCAGCATCGGGCTATAAGGCCTTCGCCTTACCCCGGATGTGGCTCAGTTGATGCATGTGTTAGACTGCAAACCATCACATATGTCCTGTCTTTTGCAAGATGAACAAATTGCTCAACTCTTGCCATTGTTCAGGTCTGGCATTTATTGGTGCAAGATAAGCACATTGCTCAAGTCTGTCCTTTGCAAGACAAGCAACTTCCCATCAGTTCACAACGACTCAGTATTTGGCACCAGTGAGCCTGATTCTCCACATGCAGTCCCAAAAATGCTGCAGAAGAGCCCAAAGACACTGTTCTGCACAAGTGTTTCACAGCACTGCTAGCAGAGACCAAAATCTGCCTTCAGGGCATGGGATTTTAGTTCATAAAAACAAAATACCCCTTGAAGAAGAAAGTGCTTCTTTCATTTCAGTCCCTAAAGATCAAATGTACCATGATCTTCCAGGAAAAAAAGACACAGCTCAGCTTCTCTACATTTTGATCAAGCATACTGATTGGGAACCCAAGTTTGAAAGCAGTAAACTTTTTCATTGCAAGTACTTTTGGTTTAGACCTTTTTTTATTAATATGACATTTGCACTGTTTATAACTCCCTTTACTGCTACTGTCTAGATAGTAGGATAAAATATAACTGTTATCTCTGCTTTCCCCCACCTCCATCCCAATCGTGGAAAAGGTTAGCAGAAGTAAAGACAAGACTGCCATTATATAATTTAAAACAAAACAAAACAAAACCAACAACTCAGCATTTCAAATTGGAATTTAGTGTGATCAAGTAACACCACTTGTAGCAGGAAACACAAAGAAAAAGCAGGAAAAAAAGCTGAGCTCACTCGTTCTCTTCTAGATATATTGTAATTTCTCAAACTAGAGTATATAGTAAAACCCACAGATCTGGTCCACACACTTGATTCCTTGATCTACAGCAGTTCTTCTGGATGTCTATAGTAGAGCTCAGAGAGACCTGTCAGCAGAAATCAAAAGCCCACCAAGCAGCTAAAATACATCTTATCCAGTAAAACTGACAAAGGTCATTC
>NW_010333804.1:11483-14403 GCF_000700745.2 Antrostomus carolinensis
AAAAACACAGATGACTTTCTATCCAGTGGAAATTAATTTTCTTCCTTTCCATCCAAAGGCTGTGACTAATACTGCAGAAGTTCAGCTAGTATGTGTACTAGATGTGGGACATGTATGTGTATCAAGAAAGACTACTCTTTCTCTGCCGAGCCTGTGTCTTGGAGACTAAGGGAAAAGAGAAGCATCTCCTCCATTCCATAAGACAAGCTCAGCCCAGGTGAAGGTAGGGTAGGTCTCAACTACTGTGGACTGCCTAAGAGTCTGTCCAAGCAAGTTATCCAACATTCCTCTTGCCAAAGAGATAAACATCTTCATGTCCCCATCTGTAATACCACCTCTAAAAATCACAGAATTGTTTAGGTTGGAAAACACTGTTAAGATCATTGAGTCCAACCAAAAACCTAACACTAACAAGGTTCAGGCCCCTAAACTGTGTCCCTAAGCACCATGTCTTGACCTGTCTTTTAAATACCTCCAGGGATGGGGACTCAACCACTTCCCTGGGCAGCTTGTTCCAGTGCTTGACAGCCCTCTCACTGAAGAAAATTTTCCTAATATCCAATCTGAACCTCCCCTGGTGCAACTTGAGGTTGTTTACTCTCGTCCTATCACTTGTTACTTGGGAAAAGAGACCAAAACCTCACTACAACCTCCTTTCATGTAGTTGTAGAGAGCAATAAGGTCTCCCCTCAGCCTCCTTTTCTCCAGACTAAACAACCCCAGTTCCCTCAGCTGCTCCTCATGAGACTTGTTCTCTAGACCCTTTACCAGCTGCATTGCTCCTCTTTGGACATGCTCCAGCACCTCAACCCCTTTCTTTTAGCGAGGGGCCCAAAACTGAACACAGTATTTGAGGTGCAGCCTCATCAGTGTCGAGTACAGGTGGACAATCACTTCCCTAGTCCTGCTGGCCACACTGTTTCTGATACAGGCCAGGACGCTATTGGCCTTCTTGGCCACCTTGGCACACTATCAGCTCATATTCATCCAGCTGTCGACCCATACATCCAGGTCCTTTTCTGCCAGGCAGCTTTCCAGCCACTCCTCCCCGAGCCTGTAGCATTGCATGGGGTTGTTGTGACCCAAGTGCAGGACCCAGCACTTGGTCTTGTTGAATCTCATAAAATTGGCCTCAGCCCATCGATCCAACCTGTCCAGATCCCTCTGCAGAGCCTTCCTACCCTCAACCAGATCAACACTCCTACACAATTTGGTGTCATCTGCAAAATTATTGAGCATGAACTTGATCCCCTCATCCAGATCATTCTTAAAGATATTAAACAAAACTGACATCAATATTGAGCCCTGGGGAAACACTTGTGACCAGGTGCCAACTGGATTTAACTCAATTCATCACAACTCTTTGGGCCCAGTCATCCAGTTAGTTTTTTACCCGGTGAAGAATTTGCCCTTCCAAGCCACAAGCAGCCAGTTTCTCCAGGAGAATGCTGTGGGAAACTGTGTCAAAGGCTTTACTAAAGTCCACGTAAACAACATCCACAGCCTTTCCTTCATCCACTAAGCAGGTCACCTTGCCATAGAAGGAGATTAGGTTAGTCAAGCAGGACTGCTCTTAACTTAGATTCAAATCTTAGATAATGAAAATTAGGTGAGATGATTCACAAGCCTTTGCTGTTTGAGAGACAGGGACAGAAGTAATGACAGAGGTCATCAATCTTTCTGCCTCCAAAAACTCTTCAAAGACCTGCATAGTGTGGGGTACACCCAGGACCTCACTCTCGCTGTGAAAGGTGGAAAGCACAAATCCTACCTTTCCAAGAGACAGGAACTGGTAATTGTTTTATGGTGGCTTTATACAAATACAAGCCTTTATACAAATAAAGAGAGTTATTCTATCTACGTTCAGTTTCAGGGTATTTTAATGCACTTAAGTGATGGTTTTGGAGTTTTTTTTCTGTAGATAGGAAACAAAAGCTTTCTCCTTTTTTCTGCAAAGTACTAAGTCCAAGAATCCTATGTAATCATGGAGACTCCAGATTCATGTTTTAGGCAGAACTTAAATAGTACTGAGATCACAGAAATATCACATTACACATCAAAACAATAATTTTGTCAATATTTGGTGTATTAGAGTACAATTCAGCAATTGATTCCAAGCCATGGAGCCAACACAAGCGTGAAATAATATTTTACCTTTCCTACTAGAAGAGCAAGTCCTACTAAGATTCTGCAGGTTGTCCTTGGATTCAGTGACAGACCACACCTCAAGTACAGAAGACACTAAACACATTAAATCTACAATTTAATTAGCTGGGTTGTTATCATTTTATACAGCTAATTTCATTGCAGGTTTTCCTTACATGGTAAGAATTGAGGTTTGAGTATGTATATGTTGCAATAACCATCAGCTATATATGGCATTCAATCAATGCTTCTATTTTTCCCATATGAAATTGAAATTGTTAGCTTTTAATTTACCTTTTACATTTTTAATTAATTTTAAATTGCATTCTAAACAAGGTCTAAAGGAGTCCATTTCCATGCTCATTTCCATCTCCAAATAAATGTTGCTTGTATTGCTTACCCAATCACACCCATATAACCTAGTTAGGTCTCTCTCACCCCATACAGCAAATGGAAACCTCAAGAGAACAAACAAAACTGCTCCCTAAACCTGGCAGTGAAAATTATAATTAAGAATGGTACTCTTTTTTTCCTTTCTGCTGTGAAGGCAGAATAAGTTACTGCAAAGCTATAAGTCAGTGGGAACAGTTAAGCTTCCCACTTTCCTAAAAGACTGTTCCTTTCATCATTTAGCACATGATATATTCCTTTTCATGTCTGCTTATTATAACTCCACTTCCTGCTTGCAATTCACTTTATGTATGCACACTCAGGTTATCATTGTATCAGGAGAAGAAAAAAGGACTCAAAGCACAAGCAGTGTAATTATGGGGAA
>NW_010333804.1:14426-16443 GCF_000700745.2 Antrostomus carolinensis
CAACTGTTCACTTTTTAGCTCCTGTGGCCTTTTAAGTCCATTAACACTGAGTGTTTTCATCATCAGTCACCACCTGTAACTCTGTGGAAGTCAATATGCAAAGGATGACAGGGACATCAGTAACAATAAGCCCTTTTTATTCCCAAAAAGATTTACAAAGTCTTCTCCTGTAGTCATGCCAAACCCTAATTTTGGAAAAAGCTGGCCAAACAGTGGTAGGTCTCAGCAGTATATAGGACAGATGCAGCAGGTGACTTTGGAGGTAGCCAGAGATACAGATGCACAGACATCTGGGCCAACCCTGAGCAGGCTTGTTGACTGTTCCTTACTCTTAAAGGGAAATTGTCCTTTCTCCACTGCCAGTCCCAAGAGGCTGCCAATGCCACAATCTAAGCATCTCCTCTCCTAGGCTCAGTTAACTCACATACTAGTCACCTGGTGACACATGCAGCATCAGAGGCAGGAACACGCCACAGCCAATTGTTACAGGGGGAGTTAGTGGCCTGAGGAGCAGCTTGCCTCCTCTCCTCTTGAGCTGCAATTGGTATGATGCAGGAGATGGCTGAAGGTGAGCACTTGGGCATTAGCTCCTATTACCCCAGTCTTTGCCTTGGGAAGACAGTCCTCCCAAAGATAGAACAAGCTCTTTGTAGGTTGAATGATTAGCCCAAGAATAGTGCTAGCCCCAGAATTAAAGCTATTTAATCAGGTACTTGACAAGGTAATCGCACTCAACTGGTACACCAGGATGCAGGCACTGCAGGCAAAAGGGAATTTGGGCTTGTAGGAAGAAACTGACACCTCCAGACACTCGACTTCTTAACCAAACTAGTGGTAGTTTGGTACAGGCTCCAAAGGAGGTAAAAGCCTAAATAGTAACCAGGCCAAGAACTCCTCTAGTTCAAATCTGTTCTCTGGAAATCCACAGAGTGACACAATAAGCATTGATGCATATGAGCTTGGAATACCGATAATGCAACTGACACATGAATAGCAGATGACTTTTCCAAGACTCATTTATCAAGGAACAAAGAAAGTTGTGAGTACAAGGAGTGTCATGCATACCTTTTGCATCACCTGTAATTTAATTACAACCCAACCATTTTATTCCATAAATATGACAGCTTATGTGAGCCTTCTTTGACCCCTCCCTGCTAAACAGCTGTCTGTATGATGGTGATCTCCCCTTCAGCTGGGATGCCTATCAAGGTTGCTCCTCAAGGCAGAGACCTCTCACCAACTGCAGATCTTTGGCAAGTGCACGACCTTGTATTATTGTGCACTAAGCTTCTGTACTGGTAACTTTTTTTATGTCTTGGTAACCTTGATTCTGTCTGAGTAGTTTTGAATCATTGTTATATCCTTTGTGCAGTAAGTAATAGAGCAGACCTTGCCATTGAACTTTGTTAAGTCACACTTTTACAATGTCATATTTCAATAAAACCACTTTTGCTGATACCTCTGACAGTGGTTCTTTAAGTGATCTAAATCAACCATTCGTGACCTCTTCGACAAATGGAGAGAAATGGTCCATGGAGTGTTGGCTCAGCTAGGGCCAGCGCCATGAACTCCATGGTATGAGCTGGCATTGGTCTCTGTGGCGTGAAATAGAGCAGCATACTGTGGTGAGGAAGACTTCAGCTGTTTGAAAAATGCTGTTTGTTTACTTGCAAGTAATTTTTTTAAAAGAAAAAGGATCCCCTGCCTCCCCTCTAGAAGTACTTTGTTTATTCATTTCACTTTCTCTCAGTTTATTTCTTCCTTCCATTAAAATTTCCCCTTCAGCATGAAGAAAGCAAACAAAGCAAAAAGGAGGCAGGATTTCTACCATCCCCAAAAAAAGTTATTTGGACATTTAAGTTTCTTGATGGAGGGGGAAGTAAAATCAAAAAAGAAAGACAATTTTTCTGCAAATATTTTTGTTTGGCTAGAAAAAGGTCATTTTTTGATCCAACTCCTTCTGTCACCCTCTCATTAATAGAAAAGAAAAACCTCAACCACACAGCTTCCGTCAACT
>NW_010333804.1:16465-18349 GCF_000700745.2 Antrostomus carolinensis
AGTGGAGGTATACTGGTAGCAGATTGTATTGCTATGCAGGGTATAAACGGGTAAAGGACGCACAGATTTCACAATGATATTTGGCACATCTCTAAGACACTAAATTCATTGCAAACAAAAAAGTTTCACTTTTCCCTCAGTTAACTTCTGGAAACAGACTGGTGAGACCTTTTATACACGTCAGGCAAATTTTTCTATTCACTACTTCTCCATTTCTGAAATGTTACTTTCCCTTTCCATGGAACAAAGTTTCTGCATTTCACAGGGTCTTATCAAAACAACTTTGGCAAGTTGCCATTAACCCTGAAAGATCCCAGGACTCAAAAGGTGTTGTGGGTACATGGGGAAAATGCAAGCTTAGGAGTAGAAAGAGATGACAAGTCCACTCCTGCCCAGCATGGACAAAACAAGGAAATTATATTACTTTGAAAAGCTGTGCCCTTAAGCCTATAGTAGAAATTTTTTGACTGTGCTATAAACAAGTTAAGCAAAAGTAAAATATACATGTTGCTATGGTAAGTAATCTCTTATAGAAGGGTTAGATAACCTGAGCCCCTTACAACTGAATTTCCTTACTGTCACAGCCTTCTAGCAGAGAAGTGCTATTCATCATCTCTTCAGTCATTGGAGACATGCCTCAGAGAAGCTGAGTAACTCATTCAGGATCTGGTAGGAAAGCTGGGGACATGTATAACTTTAACAGAGACTTAGGGTACCTCCTAACCAACAGGTCCATCTTCTCAACCCAGCCTAGAGTCCCAGACATGAGGTCAGCAAAGAAGGAAAAATTGAGACAAAGCCACTTGTTCCCTAAGCTGCAGAACAGCCCTTGAGGGGCACACAGAGGTCTCCTGAAGAGATGGGAGAAGCACAATATTTATGGAGCAAAGCTCCACACAGCTAAAGCTGACACCCCGCTATGGGCAAGCTATAGTAGTCCTCGTGTAGCAGTAGCTTGCCTAAATACAGCTTAAAGGAGACTGTATAATATTCATCATAACCCATTTCTAAGGATTACTTTTATCATTGCATGTGCAAGACTGGGAACTGAAAAAAGACACATTGTAATATCCACTGTACATTTCATCTTCCCATCCCAAACCATCATGTTGTACCTCAGCGATGGTAGCAGCTCTGAAAACTTTACTGCCCTACAAAGCACTATTCAGCTTTTCTGCATAGGATCAGCAGCAGCAACAATAAAACAGCCCTTTCCAATCTCTTTCTTCTACATACGAAAAGTTTCTTAAAAAACAAAAACCCTTCTACAGGGATTTGGGGGATGAGATACGGGATAGGTTTTTTTGCTCTCTGAAGAGTCCTGTGTAATTATCTCCAATATGGATGTATCATTAAGAAATACAAGAGGCACAAGATGATTGAACTTTAAAGAAAGGTAAGTTTTTCTAAGACACGAGGAAAACATTCTCATCCGTCACCTATGTGGCCCCCTGAAATTACAGGAGTGATGTGCCATCTTGCAGACAGATTTGATGTGCAAAGTTTCATTTGCAGAGAAGTTTTGCTGCTTTATATAGGGGAAGAAAAAAAAATACATACAAGAATCAGAGCAGACTTGACACCCAGGTAAACACTCAGAAATGCAAAGTTATGGGGGATGCTACAGTGCACAGTAATCAACAGCAGGCAAGGTCATTTCTCTAGTATAGCAGCTTTCCTCTGTTCTTCTAGGAGGAAAAATAAGTTTTCTACAGAGAGGGAGGAGTCTTCAGGGAAACCCTTCAAAAATTAGATGTTCACAGGAAGAAATGAAACCCCCTATACCAGCCCCAAACATCCACTAGGAATATAGGCAGTGCAAGAACTCCACTGCATACAGAAGTTACTCAGCTATATATATTTGTAAACATGTAGCCTCTTTCT
>NW_010333805.1:0-40430 GCF_000700745.2 Antrostomus carolinensis
CCCTTGTTGTATTTCATTAAATTTTTCACTGTCCAACTCTCCAGCCTGTCTAGGTCTCAATGGATGGCAGCACAGCCTTCTGGTGTGTCAGCCACTCCCCCCAGCTTTGTATCATCAGCAAACTTGCTGACAGTGCACTCTGTTCCCTCATCCAGGTCATTGATGAATATATTGAATAGTACTGGTCCCAGTACCGACCCTTGCAGGACTCCACTCGATACCAGGCTACTGACCCTTGCAGGACTCCACTAGATACCAGGCTCCAACTAGACTCTGCCCCACTGGCCACCACTCTCTGGCTTCTTCCCACCAGCCAGATAACTGTCCATCTCACTACTTGATCATCCAGTCCACACTTTCTCAATTTGGCAGTGAGGATGCTGTGGGAGACCATGTCAAATGCCTTACTGAAATCAAGATAGACCAGATCCACTGCTTTGTGTTTGAAAACACAACAAACCTTGCTTTTAGCATTCTGTTAATCACAGTGCCAAAATCAGCATACTAGACATCTCCAGAATATTTTGTGAGACTAAAATTAAGGGAAATAACCACATACTTTACATATGTAAATGTAAACCAGAAAATAAATTCTTCTATTACAAATTCCAGCTATCATTACCTCTCTTTTTTTTTTTTTTTTTTTTTTTCACAAATAGTGCCAAGAGCTAAATATGATAACACACTTTTAATGAATACACTGTTATGGAAGAGTACTTATAAAAAATATTTTTGTAAGCAATTTCATATCAAATCAACAAAAAACATTCTTAAACTTTTGTAAATATTAGTTCAATAAAGGAAAATACTTCCAAGGTTAAAAAGAAAATATATATATTTCTTTTAAAAACCACATTTATTCCTATTTTATATAGAAATGAAAGAGATGCAGGAAAAAAAAAAAAAGCAATTAAGGAAATTTTGCTATGATATATTTGTTTTGCTTCTGTGAATGAAATAAAGACTGCATTTTCTGAAGCTGCAGAAATACATTCCAGAAACTCAAATAAGAGAAGTCAAGTGTTTCATATGTATCTGTGTTGTGGTCAGGGATATCTAACAGAGATTGTTCTGCAATATATAATTCCATTTTACTCAGCTGTGAATAAATTACTCTTTTAGAATTGGATTTTTTTTATGTCATTAAAATGTGTTATTATATGTTCAAAATTTTTTCAAGTGCACCTGTGCAGATTCTAGGGTGTGCTGGCAGCAAGCCCAAATCTGTAGTGGAAAACACTGCAGTGGAGGTGCAGGTCCAAAAACCTCCCTTTCAATTGATATGGCTGGTTCTTTCATTTGGGAAACTGGTATTAGCTCTACCCACCTACAGAATCCTTTCATTGATTCAATCTCTGCCTTTATGAAAAGGTTTTTCTGGAATGATGACACTAGTGTATCTATGCTGACAAATTTCTTCAGGACAACTTCCTGAGTAATCCTATTGGTACCAGCAAGACTGCTCACAGACTATGTTGCTGTCAAGCAGGTATACAGGCAAAAATCACAATAGAAGAGCTAAGAGTCAAGAGGAGAGGTGGTATAAAATGGTGCTTTTTGTATCAAAGCAAACTATTCACCCAACAAATGACTTAGCCAAGTGACCAACTCAGAGGGAACTGAAACTATCAGTGAAACAGCCTGGGGAGTCTGCCAAAAAGCCAGATGCTACTACTGAGAAAACTACCTCCCACAAATTGGCATTGGTATCTTGCAGAGCTGGCACTCAGTAGTACCTGCTTTGCTAAACCACAGTCTGTCTTGAACACATTGTTTTACTACCCTTCCCTTTTGTCAGTAAATGGATAATATTATTCTGTTTTCACTTAATAAATTCTCCTTGGCAACTGTTGTTCTTTTGACAAATGTAAGCAAAAAGACACTATATGTGAACATCATGTTTTTGGTGGGGAAAAGAAGGGTGATTTCTTTTAAATACACTGCATGGGGCATACGATCTCCAAACCTTGTTGTTTGCTTACTGATGTAATTTATTTCCTCAATATTTTGACATTATCCAGGGATGACTGTTGGCACTAGAGTTGTCACTATTTGGAGAAAATGAGCAATTTAATGAATTTCTGTTCTCTGAGCCACTGACAAGATTGTCAAGTCTGCTGGATGTGGAAAGGAAGTTTATGGGCATTTCTGGTGTTTAAAAAGGGAATGAAGTATCTTTTTGTTGGACTTTCTGCAGAATACACATGGAAAGGACTTGGGAAGAAAAAAAACCCTGAATTTGAAAAAAAACTCCTATATTTTATTGAGAAGGGAACTTATTTTCAAGAACTAGTCCTTGCCTATGTAAGGTTAATTTTTATAGTCATTGCGAAGTTGCCCTGTATGAAACAGAGCTCTTGCACAGTGTGAGGAGAGCAGGTATGATGACTGCAAAAGGGAACACCAAAATAGTGCTTATTTTTGATTGAATTGCATCCATAGAGGAATTTCGTTGTCACAGGTCTACAACAGTAACATCCCATCAACAAATCTAGACGTAGCAACTTAATCAAGGAGATTCCACAGAACGAATTGATAAACTACTTATTAATTGAAGAATATTGATTTTATATAACTAGACAGAAGTTTTATCTATTTTCTTTCAGAAGAAAATTCTCAGTTGCTCATTAAAAAAAAAAAAGATACGATGCAAATAGAGGCCATAATAAAATAATTGCAACTGAGTTGCTAAGAACAAAACTGTTGATTGTGTCAACAGTTTAGTATTTCTTTGCTATTTCTAAGAAATGTGAATTACAGAAGAACATGAAGTGGCTGCTGCAAAAGCAGGGAAAATACATTACCAGTAGCAGTTCATATAGAACAATCAATTGCAACAGTAAATTAAACACTATTGCTTTGCAAAAACCATTCTTAAATCAAATGATACATAAAAGCTTTGTGTACTTCTGAGAGTGTATTGCCCCTTCTTTCCATAGAAAAAAAAGCTACTCAGTTACAAACTGAGTTGAAAAGAACATATTTTTCCCCATCATCACAGATGTCTTGATCCATAGAAAAGTTAATATACTCTTGGTAATAGTTCATTGTTACATAATGGAAGAGGAATGTCTGGTGCCTGCCTCATTATTTTAAATACAACAATGAGATTGCATTAAGAACATATGAAACATAAGCACGTTGTAATCAAAGAGTTCGGACTTTACTGGTATGTTGTAAATGAACTGAAGACACTTCATATATCAGGCATGGTCTGCAGTTTTTCATGTTTCAGTGGACAATCACATGTACTTGGTCACTGTCGGAGCTCATATTTGTGCAAAAATCCCACTGAGCAGAGTGGAGGGAAGTTGGTTGTCCTGGTTTTGCTAGGATAGAATTAATTTTCTTTTTAGTAATTAGTATAGCTGTATTTTAGTTTCAGTGTGTCAGTTCAGACTTACTATGAGAAGAATGAGATAACAGTACTGGTGTTATTAGTTGCTGCTGCAGCTCAAGGCCACGGTGTTTGGCTGCTTCTCAGCTGTATTAGGACTGGGAGGGAGAAGCGCAGTGAATAGCAAAACCCAAAATTGACATTTGAATGAGCCAATGAGATATTCCATATGATATCATGTCATGACGGTGTATTAACCAGGGCTGACCGGAAGACGGGGGTATTCTCTCAGAGATCGCTCAGGCTCGCTTTTCCGGGGTTTTGGTTTTGGGACTGTCTCAGCTACAGGATCGCTGGCTGGGACAGGCTCGGCATTGGTCAGTGGGTAGTGAGCACTGTGTATCACTTATTTGTATAGTCTGGTATCACTGCTGGTTTTTTTTTTTCCTTTTATTTTAATTAGTAAATAGTTTTTATCTGAACCCATGAGCTTCCTTGCCCTTCTTTCCAATTCTCTCCCCTACTCCCTGGGCGAGGGAGGGTGAGGGTGAGAGAGCAGGCTGTGTTTGGCTGCAAGCTGCAAGCAAAAAGGGTGAATCCATTCAAACCACCACATTGGTCCATGAGTGAGGTGAGCCAGGAGCTACAGGTGCTGGCACGTCTGGCAGGGCTGGAAGATCATGGAGGTGGGATGTGGTGCCACAGCTCCCAAGTAAAGGGAGCAGAACAGAAGCAGTGCTGGGAACCAGGGTCAGAGACAGCCCTGGAGTGGCTGGGCAGGGATGTGGGGACCAAGGCAGTGGGTCGGCATCTGGGTCAGCAAGGAGATGGCTCCCAGGCTTCCTCCCAGGTCACTGCCACCCTGCAGTAAAGCTGGCCCCCACCACCTGCACCGCAGGTCTAGGAGGGGGAAATGTTGTAGGTAACTTGTCATTTGATTTTAGATGCTGTATAGCAATTCTCTGTATTTGCCAAAAGAGTTTCAAAATTGCAGGTTACCTTTCATCTTTGCAAAATTGAAAAAATTAAAATGTTGGAGTATGTTCCTGAAGATACTTTATGAACATTATTTTGCCTTTTTCAAAGAGTGTTCTAAAAGTTTTCTACGCTCCAGTCTTGAAATTAAGTGGGCAATTCTTATATTTACTAATGTTTATGGCATTGTCTATTAACTGAAAGATGCATTTCCATGAAAGATTTGGTGAGTAATTAGTTGATCATAAATTATACCTTCTCCAGAAACATATTTTGGTAAATCATAAAATTAAAACATAATTCAGCATCATATGCTACATTTCAAATACCTAACTTCCTATCTTGATTTCTATAAATAAAATTACTTTAACCAGATTCTCTCTAAACAAATTGGGCAACATGGACTTTAGAGAAAATAGTAAGACTTACTGAAAGATTAAAAATGACATTGCCATGAGATATGCAGTAGCTGTTACTGGAACTGCAAATATCTTTTGAGTCTTGTAATAAGAAAATAAGAAATTGTTTGAAATTTGATCTTCAAGCATTTCTGAAGTTTCAAGAAATTGAGAGTATTACATACATTCATACACCTAATGCATTGTGTAAAAAATATTTTCTTTATGTAGTTACTTCAGATAGAAATCTATTTTGATGTGAATTCACTGAATTCAAATAAAGTTATTGAAGGCTTAAGCAGAATTAATTTATTTTTAAATCAAACATATATTCAAATGTACAAAATGCACTGTAGCTGAAAATAAGTATCATTTTAAATAATGAACTCAAAGCTAAGATAACTTTATTTTATGACTGTGAGAAATACACATAAGAGAAAACAGTTGTTTTTCTGAAGTAAATGGCATTTCCTTAATGTATCCCCCAAGGAAATTGTTGTCTATTACTTTTAATGTAGATTTCTTTTATTTCCATACAGGGTGGAAAATCACTGAATTGAGAGTTAGAAAATGAAAGACAGTATGCCAAAAACCTTCATTTTGAACATTGGTAAATGGTTCACACTGAAATGAAAAATAGGTGATCACTGTTCTCTATTTCAGTGTATTTATTGGAAGAATAATTCTGTAAAAACTAGGAAAGTGTTCACATACTATAGCACTATGAAAGAAAAGCTATGTGTAAAATTCAATTCTATTAAAAGTGTGATATTAAAGAAAAGTTTCTACTATAGCTCCTCTAGACTTTTCTGTTGAATTCATTCTCTCAAGAAAAATATCGTTTTCACATTATTATTATTTTCCAGAAGTTTGGGGGGGGGAGGGGGAGGTTGTTGGTTTTGTGGTTGTTTTTTTTGTTTGTTTGTTTGTTTGCTTGTTTTTTTTTAATGTGTCTCTATTTCCCATTGGGAAGAAAAACAAGAAATATTTATCTTCTGGTAACATCAGCCTGTACCTTTTTTTTTTTTTTTTTTTTTCTAAAAATGCTCAATATTTACTCAAATTAATTTCACAAGCATAAAACAACATTTCCTTATGGTTCATTGAATTATGGATATTGTTTTTCTGATTTTCCTTCATTTATATAAGCAGATCTTTGTCCCCTAGAAAGGTTTTCCCTCATTTTTCTGAGTAAGGTTATTTTGGGGATCTTTTTCCAGATTTTTACTGAATCTAGTGCTAAATCCTAATGTATTATTGCAACCTGAAAGCTTCGTCATTTTCCAGTGGTTCTTAGACGCTATGCCCACATAATTTCTCCTGCATGTTCTACACTGATAAGCACTTTCTCACCATATGACGGAGGTCAGCTGAGCAACGTACAGAAGGTAAATAAGAGAATCATGTGCTTGGAAGACCAAAAGAGGAAAATAAAACATGCTTTTATATTTATCTGCAATGACCCTTACTTCCTTAGTGGCAAGTGAGTAATCAGTGTGGACAAATTGCACATAAAATAGCTATTTAATCTTGTGTTATCCCTCCTCCAGTGGTGGAACCTCTCCAAAACAGATAAGCTGTAAATTATTGACCATGAAAGTTATAGGAACATTAAATGGCAAAATAAAACTCTAGGAGAAATTGTTTATTTGGACAAGAGATTCACACAAATTATAGCATAGAGACAGTTACCAGAAAAATATTTGTGTCGTTTCACAGAGGAGGAGGTTTTGATCTAGACAGAGATTATTTTGTAGTTTGAGAAGCAGTTAACTGCAATATGACAGTAGATTATGCTAATGATATTAATGGAATAAAACTCAGCACAAGAAAATTCAGAAGCATGGGGAAAATGCACAGTAGATGTGACTCAGTTTATTTAACTTAAATGAAAACGCTTTACTTACATTTTGCCAGATTTCTTTACAATATAAAAATACAATGCAAATAATGCACACAGTTCAGTGAGCACGCACATACCTTCATTATTTAACAGGTTAATAAGTTAAATATTTCTGAACATCTTTTATCCATGCATACTTATGAATGAACAATAAAACAGATGGTCAGTTCCTTCTTACACATATTGGACTCAATTTTTGAATGCATGTCAACTCATCATTGAGTTGAAATTCTGTAGCACTACTATTCAAAGAACCGTGTTTTTTCCAATTATCATTTCCTGATTCAAATTACCAAGAATGATTTGAAGAATACCTGTAAATAAAAAAAAGAAATAACCTGCTATTATTAAGATGGGAAACTTCCAGTGATGGATAGAATGCAATTTGCAACATACTTTGACCTACAGTTAAGCAAAATATTGTCCCATTGTGCTTGGTTTTATTTCTTTTTCTCTGAGGCATCCTGTGCCCTGAGTACATATCTTAGGGAAGAAATTCATGGACACTCCATTTTTCAATGCTTGGTGATGTTCACTGGACTGAGATCTATGGGCCGGACACTCAAGGAGACAAGTTAACTCCTGCATTTTTGCATTACATGTGTGATATGTCTATAGAACTAAACCATTATTTTTTCATTGCTGTGTGCTTCTCATTTCTTCATGTCAGTCAAGGGTAAGTGGTGTGTTTCACAAGGGGCTATAGGTTAATTACTGACATAAGCATAGTTTCTGCTGCACATGATGCAGAGTCAGAGTGTCTGCTGTGCACTTACATAAAACTGCAGTGGGAAACATGGGGGAAATGTAGTGTCATGTTAAAGTAATGGCCTGAAACAATAGGAGCACCTGCTTCCTCCTAGGTATCTTCTGAATATATTGCTGTATACATCAACTGTGTCTTGCTGGAGCTGATAACTGTCCACTTAATACTCATATAGTCAGCATGGGTCTGGTGACCACTGGTTTGGCTCAAATCAGTGTCACAGGTTCGGCATCACTTCCAAAATTAAATTAGTTCCTTATATAGGATATCATTTATGTCCTATGACTTGCCATCTGTCACCTATATATCAGATACAAATTTAATTAGTAAATTACTTTGTCCATAAACTAGGTACTCAAACTTCAGTCATTATCAGAACAATGTGCAGAGTTTAAATACTATATTTGTACAGTTCCTGGCTTGTATTTCCTCGCTATACCACTGATGTCTTACGTATAACTACCCTGGTTTTTTATTAGATGGTGTATGTCCAACTCATTATTCTTATACCTAGATTCTTGTAAACAACCACATAAGCACTGTCCCCCGACAATAGTTTTCACAGCTGTAATAGTTCATCTTTTAAAATCTACAAGTTTTCCTCTACCCTCTAACGTAATGCTTGCCTTACACACACCAGGATTTTCAAAAAGGCTTTTTAGTTTATAAAAGAGGTATTGTCTTTGAGAATTGATCCAAGTGCTTGAACTATTTTTACTAATGTAGTTATGCTGATGAGATCAATGATAAAACTAAACAAAGAAAAGGGGAGACCTTTGTCAGCAACTGGTTGTACAGCAGTAACACTCTATAAATGGGATGAACCAGAAAAATATATGATTCCTCATTTCTGTCCTTGAATCAGTGAATGGGAATGTTTATTTTAAGGTACAGTTTACACAAAGAGGTGCAATGTCTTGGTTTTGCTAGGACAGAGTTAATTTTCTTGTTACTAGCTAAAATAGCTGTTTTAGTTTCAGTATGGGATTTGTTATAAGAATGTTGATAAAGTACTAATGTTATTAGTTGCTGCTGGAGCCCAAGGTCATTGTGTTTGGTTTGTTCACAACTGCATAAGCACTGGGAGGGAGAAGTGTAGTGAATAGCAAAACCCAAAATTGACATTTGGATATGCAAATGAGATATTTCATACCATATCACATAATGTTCAGTATATTAACTAGGGTTGACTGGAAAATAGGGGAATTCTCTTAAGGATTGCTCAGGCTTGTTCTCCTGGGGTTGTGGTTTCAGTTTTGAGACTGTCTCTGCTCCGGGATTGCTGGCTGGCACAGACTGGGCATCAGTTGGTGGGTGGTGAGCAATTACATTGTGCTTCACTCATTTATATATTGTCTAATTACTGTTATTATCATTATTATTTTATTTCAATTAGTAAATTGTTTTTGTCTCAACCCAGGAGTTTTCTTACATTTACCCTTCCAATTCTCTCCCCTACTCCCTGGGGGCAGGGGGGACAGTGAGAGAGCAACTGTGTTTGTCTGCAAGCCAAAAGGGTGAAACCACCAGAAATGTAGACAGGAAGAGTTGAGAGATAAGCTTTGGATCAATTAAGATGAACCTCATAATCTGCTGAGATTTTCTTATCACTTGATCCACCTGCCTGTCCAATATCCTATTATCTTAATCCAATACCACAGAGTAGAAATGTTAATGTTCTAACGTATTTTACGTACCAAATACTTTTTACATAATTCAGGTGTACCAGTCCTAATTCAAACTTGCAGCAAGTATTATGAACAGCAATAAAACCTTCTCATACTTGCTTTAAATAACCAAATAGAGCAAAGTTAAGAAACACAAGGCCTGAGAACTGAAAAAATAAAGAATGAGATTGTAAAACAGCTTTTAGGCAGTTTTTTGGTTGTTTTTTTGGGGTTTGTTTTTTGTTTTTTTGTTTTTCTCTGTCCAGGAAGTAGAAAGTTTAAACACTAAAAGTGGATACAAAGATGAGAATATTTGTGCATTATCAGTGGTATGGATAAATATAATTAAAAAAACCCCAACAAAAAACAAACAAAAAAACCCCAAACAAACAAAACCGACCAAGAATAGAAAGTAAAGGATACAGTCAATTCTAACCAAACTAAACTGTGAAAATAAATTAAAAAGACCCCTAATGCCCAAGACTCACCAGTTATATAATTTCAATTTCTTTCTCAGCTTAGTATGTCTAGTTGTGCTGTCATGTATTCCTACTGTGTCAGCATGTACATGAAATAAAAAGCAACAGTAGAATCCCTATTAGACTTAGTGCAGCTACTCTGTTAAGGTCAGGCCTTACCTTTTGAGTTTTTATTTTTCTGATATGCATCTTTTTGAGGAGATGTGACTAGGGAAGGGTAAATAGATATTATTTTCATCTGAAATATCACCATATTTTTACTCAAGTATTTTAAATATTAACGATATTTACAAATTTTTCACTCTCTACCATCTAGGGGTAGACACATCTGTAAAAATGACATGAGCTTCACTATGCTTTTTGTTGTGAAATTAATAAGGATGCTAAATAAAACCTGATTGCTTTCTGTGCTGTACCAAAACTACAAACCAGCTTTCAGTTATTCTGTCTTTTACTGTTATAAACATGGCAATGTGCAGCCAATCTCCCTGTTGTTTCTTATTGTTATTATAGTTGCTATTGCTATTGCTATAAAATTTAGGGTATTTCTGAATTTAGCCCATATATGGTTTTGGGTTTTGACTCCTTTTAGGTAAGACTACAAAGGTCAGCTTTTTCCAGGGCTACATTTTTTGTCTTGTTCAAGATGTGATGAGATTGAAAGAAGAGGTGCAAGCTGGAACACAGGAGGTTCCACTTAAACTTCAGAAGAAACTTCTTTATGGTGAGGATGACAGAGCACTGGAACAGGCTACCCAGGGAGGTTGTGGAGTCTCCTTCTCTGGAGACATTCAAAACTCGCCTGGATGCCTTCCTGTGTAATCTCATCTAGGTGTTCACATTCTGTGATTCTGTGAAATAAGAGTTTAAGGGAATTCAGCTTTAAAGAAGAGTAAAATTTCTTCCTTTAAAAGGATTGTAATGTTTCTAGCCAAGAAGAGATGTTTTCATCAAGGGGAAGCTGTATTGAAACCATAGCTGAGGTAAAAATGACCTGCTAATCTTCAATGGCTTTAAGGACAGTAATGAAGGAGCCCAGTAGTAATGAATATTCACCTTGTAAAGTTCATAGACAAAATTTTATCTTTAGGAAGAATTTTTCAAAGCAGCTGCTGCTGTCTGATGTACCCCCACCCCATACCCTACTTTCTAGGCTAAGCACCTCCCAAAGAAGTAGCAAGCTCTAGATGAGGAATGAAATTTGTGTCTCTTGTGAGATCTTTTGATCTTATAGCATTTGACAAGAAGGGCAATCTACTACTGGGGTAAGTTAGGCTTATGAATAATAGCCCATATTTCTGAAAAATCAGGCTACATCATCTCAGTGATGTCTTTCACCCTTTAAGGCTTTGGCTCAAACTATACTTTCAGTCATTCCAGTCAAATTTTCAACACAAGTATGTGCCCTAAATATCTTCACAATTTAATTTCCAAAGAATATATATACTATAAAAAAAAAAGGAAAAAAAAAATATTCTCTATTTTAAAGCCATGGAAAATCATTAACATTAGATAGCTTTTAGATATGTCAATAACAGCTGACATCCAATTTAATTTTAGTGTTTACAATACTTCCCAATTTGGGGGCTTTTTTTCAGTCCGTTGTGAGATACTGATGTTAATATTTGCAATAAAACTGAAGACAATTAAATGCCAGCTTAATTTTTTTAAATTAAATACTGCATGTTTTAAAGAAGAAGTGCTGTGGTCCAGCAGATAGAAAAGGAAATGAAAGCTCTACCTGCTAGAACACCAGTGTTGGTTAATGGGTGCTGAATCATCTCACGTGATTTTTGGGATGGAATCTGAATGCACCTCATTTCCTTCCATGCTTTCTTTTTACAGCATGGGAGAATGATAGATCCAGCCTGTCATGATTACTATAGACAGTTATTGCTACAGTTACTACTGTGGACAACATGCAGGGGGAAGAAATATTCTGTGATCTTTTCTGAAGTTGAGATAAAATATTTGCTCACTGTGTGTTAGGAGACTCAGTAACTAGCCCTGCAGAAACAATTGTTTCTAAAGAAAATTTAAAAGCAAAATATCCTGTTGGTTTTATATCTTGATATATGTCCCTTGTGTTCACTCTGTTTTTGAGAGAATAAATATTTATACCAATATTGTCACACATAAGAATATTTCCAGGCAAAACATTAATGACTTTTAAATTATTGCCAATCATTTTACTGAGAGTGAGCAAGTCAATTTTATATCATTGTTAGTAAAAGCTTATGACAATTTTGCATGACTGCTTCATATGATATAGTGTTTCTGCTTTTTCTGTAATTGCAGTGTTTCAGAGAAATTTGGTCAGCAACAATTTCCTTGACAGAAGAATGGCAGGACGTCAGATAGGAGAATACTAACAGACCACAATATAGGAAACCTGTCCAAATAAGATTTCAGGTCAGGAAAAAAAAGTCTGGTGGCAGTTCCTGGAATGGGCTGGCATAACCTTCATATCAAAATGCATTATTTAACTTCTTGGCAGAATATTTCACTGAAAGCTGGAAGGCACACTCCTATATACATCTGATATCAAGCTTATACTAGGGCTATGGATGTGGAAAATAGTTTCAAAACAAATTCATAGGATCTTTGTGAAGATAAGGAAGTCCAAAAAGAAGGTCTCCCATGCATGGTAACAAATTCAGTAATTTTAATTCAGGCAAACTTCCAGTTACACTTTGCCTTCAAAAATCAACAACACTGATCAGCTGAGGATGCCCATGAAGGTAGGATTTACTTTTCTTCTTTCACTAAGTACCATAGAAACTTTAAGACCATTAATTAAAACCATAAAACATTAACTCCAGAGCTACTGTTTCTTTCTTGATAGAAAGGTGTTAGAGAGAAAACAGAAGACATGGGTGTAAAATTGGAAGAAAGAGATCTTTAAGATCTTAGTCTCGCTAAGCTGCTGTCCTCATGCAGCTGGGTCAGGATTTCAGTTTTTTCCAGGGTTATCAGACCAGTTATTTTAGGACATTTCTTGTCTTTTCTTTTACAATACTTCTGTAGTA
Source organism: Antrostomus carolinensis (assembly GCF_000700745.2). Taxonomy (NCBI): domain Eukaryota; kingdom Metazoa; phylum Chordata; class Aves; order Caprimulgiformes; family Caprimulgidae; genus Antrostomus; species Antrostomus carolinensis. The sequence continues at coordinate 12,555 of NW_010333805.1, forward strand.
CCATCGTTCCGAGACTGTGATACACCTAAAAGTTGTCTTTAAAATTTTGTGGTGGGTTGACCCTGGCCAGCAGCAAATTCCTACCTTGCCTCTCACTCCCTTCTCTTGTAGGACCAGGAAAAAATAGAAGGAAGAAGAAAACACTTGTGGATTGAGTAAAATGGTAGCTTAACAGGGAAAGCAAAAGCTGCATATGCAAGGAAGGCAGAAAGAGGAGTTAATTCACAATTTCCCATCAGCAGGCAGATGTCCAGCCACTTCCAGGAAAGCTGAGCACAATGTCATGTGGTATGGCATGTTCCTTTGGTTAGCTGGGGTCAGCTGTCCTGGCTGTGTTGCCTCACAGTCTCCAGTTCACCCTCAACCTATTGGCTAGGGGCAGGTTAGGGAAGAGAGAAAGTCTTGATGGTGTGCAAGCCCTCTTCAGCAACAGTGAAAACACTGGTGTGTTATCAATACTGTTTGGCAAGGCATAGTGCAAGGCATAGAACTGAACAGGCTGCTACAGAGAAAGCTGTCTCCATTCCAGCTAGATCCAGTACAATCTCCACCCCTTATTCCATACCATTTCTATCATGCTTAGCTCCACACTATCTGACACATCTAAGAATCTTCCAACTGTCCCATTTGTATTCTGTTTCATTTCATACCCTACTCAAACCTTTTTACTTATCTATGTAACCCACACTGCATGACATTTGATCCTTCTATCCCATACATTGCTTTTACCTTTCCATTCTATTGTCATTCCCAAAATACTCTCTTACCACCACTCACAACTTACACTACATACTTAAACCATCTTTGCACCCAACAGTCAGGTTTATACATCATCATTAACCACTATTCCCTCTCCCTTGACATATATGTACACCAATACTATCCCTCCATTCAGTACTCCTCTCAAAAATCTATAAGAACAGTTGATTAGTTTGGGACACATCTGTGAAGATGAACATTCAGGACAGGAGAAGCAGCATGCTGGATTGGTGAGTGCCAAGACCAGCTTTGTTTGCGTCAATGACACACTGCCTATTCCCTTGTGAGACTCATTTTTCACTGAGTCAAGTGGTTCTGCTATATTTCTTCCTGTAACATACAACTCAACTAATGGATTATTTTCCACCAAGGTTAAATCTCCTAGAAGTACAGAATTGCCTGGATTGGAAAAGACCTTTAAGATCATCAAGTCCAACCATTTACCTAACACTGACTAGTCCCTAACTAAACCATGTCCCTAAGCATTATGTCTACATGACTTTTAAATACCCCCAGGAATGGAAACTACATCACTGCCCCAGGTAACTCGTTCTAATGCCTGATGAACCTATCAGTAAAGAAATTCTTCCTAATATCCAGTCTAAACTTCCCTTTTTGCAGCTATAGAGACCTGAGCACATAGATGTGAGTCACATGCAATTTGCATGAGAAATCTATTGCCTTTTCTCTTATATGAATACTTTAATGATACTATGCAACCAGTTTTAATCTCTAGAAACTAGGTTGCTGAAAGCCATTAGAATTTAATAAAGGTTTGCATGTCTTCTTCAGTAATTGCATTATGTCTGGGTTTGAACATCCTAAAATTATGTTACAATTCAGTACTTCATTTCACAGGGTTTTCTCTTCTAGATATCAGGAAAAGGTTCACAACTGAGAGGGTGACTGGTCGCTGGAACAGGATCCCCAGAGAAGTGGTCATGGCACCAAACCTGTCAGAGTTTAAGGAGCATCTGGATGACCTCTTAGTCATATGGTTTCATTTTAGGTAGTCCTGTGGGAAGCAGGGAGTTGGGCTTGATCCTTGTGAGTCCCTTCCAACTCGCAATATTCTATGATTCTGTGACTACAAAATACATTAAATCCTGAAAATTTTGCTTAATACTAGTCTTAATAATCTTCCCTAATGTAGATCCATACAGACTGATCAGAAAGAGAGGGAAAAAAAAAAAAGACAGAAAAAAAAAAAAAGCTGATTAAAGACTCTGGTGATACTCTTATTTAATGCAGTTTTGTATTCTATACAAAATGCTTTTTTCTTGCTGTTGGCTGTAGGTTTCTCTCTCCCGTCTTCCAGGGTTTCTTATCCTATGGTGACTAAGACTGATAGGAGAATTAAGCAGAGGGGACATTAGAACACATGTAGGGTAGCCCAGGGCTGGAAAAAATAAACTTCTAATTCTTTAGTTTGGATGGAAATGACATTTCAGCTAAGCCAGGAGCAAAACTCCCTTGATGAATGGGAGCTGAACAAGCAGTTAGGTTTTTGTATTTGTGATACACAATAGCTATTTACAAAAGGTGTTGCTGATTTCTGTTTAGTATTTTTTTCTTAATGCTGTAGGCTCTACTAAAGTCTTTCCAGGCCCTCATCATGATTCGTTTTAAATACATTTTTAAAAAGGCCAGATTGTAGGGGTCATACTTTATTATTCTGCATATGCCTTATTTTATGTTTGTCTGTGAGAATGCATACTATGGGCAATGAGAGATATGTCTTGCATTTATACAAAAGACAACCCTTTTGTTTAAATCAATAGGGCAAATTCATTTTTTCATCCAACATGTTTGCACTGGGGATGACTCTGGTGTTTCGAAAATAAAACAGCTGAAAATTAAGAATTTCTGCTGACTGTTCAATATCTAAAAAGAAGTATATTTCAATGTGATTCTGATTCATGGTTTGTGTTGTTTTTTGGTTTTGTTTTTTGGGTTGTTTTTTTTTCCCCAGCTAATATGATCCAGAGTTTTTTAAAAACTAGTAATAAAAAAGATGCTATGTAAGGTTGTATTCTTCCAATATAATAGTATGGTAAACAGCTGGTTGCATAAAAAAAAATGAGAGGGGATCAATAAAAATGAAAGCAACTGAACAGTGGAGGTTTGATTTGTTTGCTCTACAAATACGAAGGAAATCCACTAGCTATTTTTCATTTCAAGAATATAAACAGTAGAAAGAAGACAGTGTGATATGAATTTACAGGTATGTTGTTTTTGTGAGAAACTGGATATTCTATTGAGGGATTGAACTATTTGTTTGTTTGTTTGGTACAGCTTTTTATATTAATTGCATATTTGGTGCATTTTGGGAACACCATTATTTTTCCAGTTTTTCCCACTGAATGTGTTATTGATTGACAAGTAGATTTTTCTATTTTTATTCACCCTATTTGGTAGAACCTTACTTTGATGTCTTTTTGGAAACAGCTGCTCAGTTTTCAAAATCAAATCTTTCTCAGTAATGTAGTGAGAGCAATGGAGACTGAGACGTACTCTATTCTCTTTCATAGCCTTTATTTTAACACTGTTTTTTATCACAATTCAAGTAGCTGAGTGTTTAAATAAAATTTAGAAAGGACAGTTAGGATAGAACAATTTTAAATTATCTGTTTTAATTAAAATGAGTTCTCTACTAACATTTAAAAAAGTTATATTGGAGACATTGGATGAAATAGATATTGTGCTATTACAGTTGGTGTGATTGGTTCAAAGTTTTAATTTTAAGCTGCTATGTGAACAAAATATATGCAGGTGCTTTACAGTGAAAACAGGCTAAGCAAATTTAAACAAAGGAGAAAGTGTATCTTACTATTTCTTACAGATTTTTTTGTTTCACTTAAATGTATATAAATCTGTCATTCTTTCATATACTCTGTAATAGCTACTCCTGTGAGGTAAAGATATAGAACACTGCCAGTTTACTGATTTACTTAAAATTACAAGGAGTTTCACAATAAGAACAATCAGCCATTGGAATAAGCTCCCCATGGAAGTGGTGGATTTCACAACACTGGACACTTCCAAGATTCAGCTGGACAGGATGCTGGGCCATCTTGTCTAGACTGTGCTTTTGGCAAGAAAGGTTGGACCTTATGATCCTTGAGGTCCTTTCCAACCTGGATTCTATGATTCTGTGATGATTCTATGATTACTGGCCTTACTCTTTTTATGTATGTAAATACTTTTCATGCTACGTCACCTGAAAGACTTGCTTAAAGTCATGGAAGAAATCAAAGCTGGGAACTGATTTTGCATGTACCAGGTTAGCTTCACCTTTGAACAGGACTTCCTTTTTCATGTGATCTGTAGACTAATCTGCAGTTGAGACAACCACCTATATTTGCATGACACGAGGCTGAAAATCAAAGCGTTAAAACACTTGCTTCTCATTCACAGCTGTACCAATAGAATTCAAGTGCCTAGCTAAAGTAATTCAAAAGGGTCACTAATATTGATGGATATAATTTTGTCTGTTAACTTGAACAAATATCCATGGACACCTTGCTGAAGTACTGCTCAGTAGTAAATGATATATCATAGAATCATAGAATAGTTTGGTTAGAAAAGGCTATTACGATCATCTAGTCCAACCATAAACCTAGCATTGCCAAGTTCACCACTAAAGTATGTCCCCAAGTACCATATCTACACGTACTTTAAATACCTCCAGGGATGGTGACTCCACCACTTCCCTGGGTAGCCTGTTCCAATACTTGACAACCCTGTCAAAGAATAAATTTTTCCTAATATCTAACCTAAACCTCCCCTGGAGTAACTCAAGTCTGCTCCCTCTTGTCCTATCACTTGTTATTTGAGAGAAGAGACGAACACCCACCTCACTGCAACCTCCTTTCAGGTAGTTGTGAGAACAATAAGGTCTCCCCTCAGCCTCTTCTTCTACAGATTAAATAATCCCAGTTCCCTCAGATGCTCTTGGTAAGACTTGTTCTCCAGGCCCTTCACCAGCTTTGTTGCCCTTCTTTGCACATGCTCCAGCAACTCAATGTCCTTCTTGTAGTGAGTAGCCCAAAACTGAACACAGTACTCGAGGTGCGGCCTCACCAGTGCCGAGTACAGGGTCACAGTCACTGCCCTAGTCCTGCTGGCCACACTGTTTCTGATACAGGCCAGGATGCTGTTGGCCTTCTTGGCCTCCTGAGCACACTGCTGGCTCATGTTCAGTCGGCTGCCAATCAGTACCACCAGGTCCTTTTCTGCCAGGCAGCTTTCCAGCCACTCTTCCCCAAACCTGTACTGTTGCATGGGGTTGTTATGGCCCAAGTGCAGGACCCAGCACTTGGCCTCGTTAAACCTCATACAATTGGCCTCATATATGAAGGGCTTGCCATTTGTTCTCACAATATTTCATGCCTCCAGAGATTTCACAGGCAAGGCAGGTCATAGCCAGTGAGGAGATACTATAGGTTGTCCTACTGGTGCCCAGGCAAAAACACAAAACAAGAATTCCTTCAGATGTGTCTTTGTTGCAATTGTAAGTACTGTGTATGGGTACCCTCTGATGGCAGGACAACATAAACATTCCCAATCTTTTTAAAAATATGTTTGTTTCAAATCATGGCTTGGAAATAACTCCGAGAAGATAGGCCTGAAAATATGAAAGGATGACTTTCTCTTCTACCCCCTATGTCACCCGCATAAAGAAAACAAAATCCTCACGTACTTTTCAATTCTTTTTCTGTATTTGATGGCTAATCCTCTGCTATATAGGAAGTACAACACCTATGAAGGTTTGGAGGACTATTTCTGGCATGGTCCTTAGTACAGCTGGTGAGAGTGTTATATATATCTTTTTTATTAATTAGATTAAAAAAAAAAAAACAACATAGATAATCAGAGAAGCATATTATACACCATAATTTCTCATTAAGCAAGTCCATATGGCTCCACTTTTATTTTGCTTTGCTTCCAAAAAATAATTGTGACGAGAAATTTGTTTCTCCATTGGTACTTTTTGTTATTTCATATGGCTGCTCACTGTGAACTGGACCAGTGTCAGCTTTCTGTTTTTCAGAAACTGTTTTCCATATTTCTTCAATCAAACACCTCAAAATCTATCAATTTTTTCCTTGCTATTAGAAGGCAATATGCTAATTGAAAATGAGTACCTCATGGACACTTAAGAGTATAGCATGATAGATTTTAATGTCTGCATAATTTGTAAGGTAACAGTCAGTAAACTATATATATATTTTTTAATATTTTCAGTGTAAACTTATCTGTACTGACCATCTGTATATCCCCTGTTAAAAGAGTATTAAGTAGCAGAGGTGAGATCCTGTCTCTCATGAAGTCAGTGGCAAAATTACCACTAAGTTAAGAAAAGTCAGGGTCTCACTCTCAATATTCATCTCTGTTGACTTTGACTTATAAAAGTGTTTCTGTCTGCTAAATAAATCTAACACAGAGTATAACAAATAGAGTGATGAGTTAGGTGAGATTTAGGAATGTGTAACAATGACCACCCCTATGCTGAATATGTACACTACTGCAACAGCTTTTCTTAAAATATTGTGTGGCACAAGTTGACTGTAGAGGCAGTTGCACATCCTGGTCAGTTTTTCTGACCTAGACACTGTCCCAGTGGCAATTGTTCTGTTTTCCTCTTATTGTGTTGATGCCACATCAAATGTTTATCAACTGCAAAAAATGTTTATCAACTTTCCTTTACCCAGGAAAGCAACAGAGAGGATGAAAGAAAGCAGTGGAGAAGGCCAGTGGTAAGTATTGTGTACTTCCATTTTTTTAATTTGCAGATATGAACACATTCTATTGATCTTTTTCTGCACTGAATGAAAGTATGCTTTGAATTCTGTCCTTGAAACATTGAACAAGTAATTTTGTGAATATGCTGTTGCTGTCAAGCATTTCATAGACGCAACATCTATATTCAGCTCTAAAAACTTTCTAATGATAATAAAATGACATTTTTTTTTGCTTTCATTATCCTTTTGCATTGTTCAGGAAGTAGTTATGGGTATTTCAGTAAACCTGAAGAGTAAAATGCATCAGTTAAAGCAAACAAACAAACAAAAACCTCAAACAACAAAAAAGTGTAAGAGAAAGTTTTAGGTACTTAAAATTATAATTCTTTCTTTTCTTTCCTGTTTTACAGTAAACATAAGAAAGAAGATGACATAGATTTTATAATTTATTTCACATGTACACAATCTGTGTACTAAATATGATCTCCTGAGTTCAAATTAATATTCGCTTTTTCAGTATTTTATTGTATAATTATTTAATTGTTTTATTGTGTATAACTAGTTGCAAATTTAATAGTTTTGTACTTGGTGCAATTTGTATAACTGAATCCTAGGGAATTGTTGGGAACAATTCGAAATGACTAGTCATTAAGTCCCGTAAAGTATGTTCCCCAACATTCTGTAGGTTAAAGTAGACTGTACAATCTGTTTGGGTTCAGTAACAGGAAGTAATAGGAACCTGAATTTTTTCTGATTTGGAGTTGCTGAGGACATAGTAGTGGCACTTCTAGGTGCTGTCATCCTGTGGCCTGTGCTGCTTGTGTCCTACAGTGAGTGCCTACCTAACCTTATAAGGACCAAAAAATTATACTTTGCTAGTATAGTAAAAGTCCCCCAGAAAATCTTCCTAAACTCCAGAAAGCAGTGTCCTTGCACTGAAGAGGTGGCTAGATCTTTCTTCTATGGACTTATTCAGGGGACTTAACTGAAAGTGGAATTAACCTTCCTTACCTGAAAAGGAAAGTCATAATTTTGTATTTTTGCAGAAATAATATAATTGAACCGTGTTCAGACTCACAATTTTTTTTAAGATAATTAAATTATTTTATTTAGAATTTTCATCTACAAGTGTTAAGTCTATGGACTGATTCAACAGATGAAAATACTAGTGTTATTTGATCTGAAGGACTTTCAAAATTCTGCAAGAGGAAAGCTGCAGTAGTAAAGGATCTGACATGTGGGAACTGGTTTCTCTCTTAAGTTATGTTTATCTGTGATATTTATTTACATTTCTGTTCTTAAGTTACTGGGTTTTTTTGGGAGGAGTTTCTTTCCTAATTGTTTAAGATTTAAAAATTGAAGTACAAGATAATTTTATTTTACATTGATCTTTACGTGTGAGGGAGAAATTAATTCATGAAATAAGAAATCATACTGAGAATGCTATATGCATCATTGCAATGCAAGCAGTTTTTGGAAAACCCGTTTTCTGTTTTCAGTTTCTATTTAATGCTACTTTTATTGCAAAATGAATGCAATCTGAATTCAGATACAAAAGTGATATAGAGTAATGACAAAGGTCTGTGTCTTAATAAAGGCTTTATCTGACGTCTATTTGCATAGTTGTTCCATAAAATATGTTTTATGTATTTAATCTGTAAAGAAACAGGGAAATAAGTTTAGTTTCTAGTTGCAATGATTTTTCAGGAATAAAATCCGCAGACTTCTAAAATTAGAAAAAAGTAAGGAAAAAACAATCAGCAAAGCACATTATCTTTCCAGTCACTGTCAAGATGAGATGGATTTTATTTAAGAAATTAAAATGAAACACAGTGAAGAGCCACTCGCTGCACACTTGGCTATGAAGTGTGTCATTGTGCACTGCAGTCACATCCCTCTAGCATCTTTAAATGGAGCCCTGAGTGAGACAGAGTCAGAAGACATGTAAAACACAGGAAACAGACAAGGTTGTGATTACTTCCTGAAAGTGATTATCTTAGATATTCAAAACCACTTGCTACTCCTGCTTTGTAATGAGAGGTGAACAGTGATATCTGAATAAGTAGAAAAAGCCTCTCTGGAAAAACTGGAAAACATGTGCAAGCTCCCAGCAAACTTCTGTGGATGACAACAAAGAATTCTACCTGGATTTTCAAAATCCTTTTAACAAGGTCTCTCATCAAAGGGACCAGTATTGTAAAATCTACTGCAGCATGGTCCCCACATGAATTAGATAAAACTTCAGATAATTAAATCATGTACCTTGCATCTTAGCTTTCCTGCTATGTATCTGAGGCAATTTATACCTGGATGTTATTTCATATTGTAGGCATAGTATGTTAAAGTGTATTTAATTTGATCTGAAAGCAGGTGAAATACTTAAGGACTTTTTTGAGGAAATAGAGGTACATTTACATGTCTTTTGGATTGAGTTTTCATTCACTTTGAACCTAGTAAAAACCATAAATCAGAAAGCTTGTGAGGGTGATGATTGCACTATGTGGAGCTTTATATCTCTGTGAAATGCTAAAATATGTAGTAAAAAATAGCATAGTGAGAAAAGTACAGAAGGTAGAGTGTAGTGAAACTTTGCTCAGAGTGTAGGTGGTTCTGTAGAACTAGAAGATGGAGTTGGGAGATCATTGTAAAAGAGCTTTATGTTAGTGGGACTGAGGTGAAACAAACAAACAAAAAAAATTAATGGCAAAAGAAATAAAAGCAAGTATTCCCTAAGGACTGATGGGAATATTTTTACTGAATCTTGGACAGACAATAAAATGGAAAGACCTATGAATAGGAATTCCATGTTGACAGGATTATTTGTATATTTCAGAAAATAATTACCAGCAATGCCTAACAAATAGATGACTGTAGCCTTCAGTTGTTCACCAGCACAACATTATAGTGTCTATTTGCTACTCTTTATACCAGACTTTTGTTCAAATAAAAAATAATAACGCATAAGATCCTATAGTATTGTTATAAATATTGAAAACATCACTAAAAATGTATTCTACAAATTAAAAAAAATAATTTAAAAAAATTTGCATATCAATCATATAAATTTGTATGAACATCATACCAGGAACTTCATTAGCTCATAAATGAGCTGTAAACTAGAAAACTAACATTCACAACATGAAGAAAGGTAATTTAAACTATATAACAATCCAGCTAATATGCAAGGCACACTATTTTATATCAGCTTGAGTTTTAGTCAACACTTAAATCACAACATTAAAAATCTTTGTAGTGATAAGCATTTGAGCCAAGGACAATTTGAGTCAAACAAGGATAATCACACAACAAACCTTTCTGTAAAACAGAGACAAAATCTTCTGTAAAGATTCTTTGTGTAAAATCTGCAAAATCCTGCTAAACCTTGGTTTAATAAAAAATAAAATTAGCATGACTGTTGTAGTAGATATTTCAGTAAGAAAAAAAACCCAGAGGAATAGATGAAGATTTGTGAGTTAGAGTAGACAGTGAGTTTGTTTGGCACGTGTAAGGGTTCAGATGTGTGATAGCACTTTTGACTTACCTTTGGCTCTGACATCAGCATTTTCTGCATTCCTAAGACAGACACATATTGCAATCTTGGTCTTTTTTACTTATAAAGTTATTGAGATGTTTTTATAATGTTTGACAGATAGAATATATCATATTTAGAACAAGTTAAATTTGTAGTGACTTGCATATCTTTTCAATAACTAGCAAGCCTACTTCTTAACTTCAAAAATGAAACATTCAGAGACTTACTTTGTTTAAAATAAAATAAATAAAAACAGCCTCTGAGACAAGTCAAATGTCCTTTGAAATTAAAGTGCATGGCCTGATGTTCCATGAGTGAGAAAACCAAAAACTGAAGTCTGAATAATATCAGTTCTAACTGGTAAACTTAAAATTGAGCAGTATTTAAATTCCTGAAAGTCCTCACTTTATTTCCTGCAGTAATATGTTTGACTTATTGATGGGTGAAAGGAACTATATTATTTATCGAGGTTCTACAAAGTCTTACTCCTCTCTGATCTCCATCACGACATCCTTATGAAGTAACAGAATAAGACATGACACTCAGACTTTGTATTTTTTGTTGTTGTTGTTGAGGGTTTTTTTTCCAACTTAATGTAACATTTTAAAACTTGCAAAGTTTTAGGAACATTGAGAAATGAGACAATGGTACAAATTGAATGGAACAATATGTTTAGAGATCATAGTTCAGCTGATGAGTTCACCTGTGTTACATAAAAAACATAAGCTACTGATTTTTTCAGAAATTATAAACAAATGTATTTTTTAATAAGTTAATATAACAACAGCAAAGTAAGTACTGCTAGTAGTACTTTGTGAAAATGAAAGAGATATTCTTGAACTGAGAGGAGAAGTTTCTCTCCAATTGTAAAATTGTAAAAATGTATGAAATAAATATCATCTATATGAAAATACCTGGATAGAAATGTTTGTTGTTAAATGTGTTGAAATAACAGTGGGAAAAAGCAAACCTTATTTGTAGCAGGGTTAAAGTAAGAACCCATACATCTCTGTCCTAGGTTACAATAGACTGCAATATAAGGTGAAGAGGTGTATATGAAACTGTGATATTCTTCCTGATACTTTCTGAGTTAAGTGTTCCTTAATATCCTCAGTACTTTGAGATCTTCCAGAAGAGATGCATGTCATTTATATATTTCTACAGGCTTTCTGGCTCACAGATTCCTAGTCTTAACTGAGGGGAAGGCTGTGTCCTGTCAGCTGTGGTCCAGGTATACTATGTGGACCTCCCTGAGATCCCTGACAGCTTGATGCCTTCAGGCCTTAGAAATCTTCACCCACCTCTGCAACAGAGCACAGCAGCTCTTCCAAGAGCACACAGAAAACCTGCTGTCAGACTAGGAAGAAGAAACACTTGTTTCTGTATAAAATACAGAATGTAAGCAAAGAATATGAAATATGACCAGGACATCATCTTTCCCAAGCACAGCTATGGAACCTTTAATGACTGTTAGTGATCAAGACCTCAGTTATGCACATCTTGGGAGAAAAGAATAGAGTCCATTCAACAAGACATTTCCTTTTAATGCCATGATCTGGAACTTCACTAGTACTGACAAAAAGAAAAATGTCACCTACAGAATCACAAACACCAGCAGTGCCTGATGTTTTCCTAAAGAGTTTTATTTTACCTGAAGTATAGATCACATCCAAACTGATTTTAGCTTATGCAGTCTGAAAAGATCTGATAATCGTAACAGGTCAGAAGATGGAAATAGACTTTGTTACACACAATTTATGTGTTGAATTATTTTAGAGAGTAAAAAAGAGGATTTGTAATTCAAGATAAGATGAATAACACTCAATCACTTCCAAATGGAAGAATTTAGTCTTTTTAGGACTTGCTTTACAGCTAATCTTACCTTAAAAAACATTTATTTTGAAACCTGATATTTGGAAGTCATACAAGTAATTTCTCGTAATAGCACAACCTTTCTTTAGACATGCTGGAGAAGAAAGCACATCTTGTGCAGAGTATGTGAATTATTAATTTTATGCATGTGCGTTTCTTTCAGTAGGATTAAGCACACCTTTTATTGTTTTACTGAACTGATCTAGAGGTAGCTTCTAACAGAGAGTATAATTTAGATATGGTAGAGATATTTTATGTATTTTATATACCATTTCTGTAAACATTTTAACTAGTATCTTTAAGTTTGATTACATGGCTCAAATTTTTAATTCATAGAAGAAAGTTAATCTGGATTTGCACAAAAAGCGTGAATGTCAAGAAAATATTCATGTATTTGCTTGCTTACTTGTTTTTTTGCTTTTCTTCTCCCTTTCTTTCTCTTGTTCATTTGTTCATGTTAAATTATATAGGAGCCTGATTATTATTTTTTTTAATATTATGACTACATGAATTTTTATTTCTGTTTACCCATAATGAGCCTGCAATCAAAGGAATATGTACACATAGGTTTTTACTTAACTGTCACTATAAAGATCAATAAACTTCTTGCATGCTCTTTCAAAAAGATTGTTAAGATGCTAAAAGCCAAGAGATGGGGCAAAGTCAAGGTTTATCAAGAGTCTTAGTAATTTATATGAAATCACTGTGGGCTCATGATCCCCTAGGGGGCATTCAAGGACTCTCAAGTCAGTTGTCTGTGAAAATGTGATTAGATCTACTGCAGGTCTATAGCATATCTATATGATATCTGGTACCCTGTGTTGACCAAAAGTTATGCTAAATATGTTGCAATCAAGAGAAGCCTCAGTGCAGATTTACAAGTCAGACACCTGAGTAAGTCCTTATTTGGAACAACTCACACATTTGATATGATACTAACAATGACGTGGAGAAATATAATTTGGATGCCCTTTTCTCACCTTCTGAAAAAAAAGGATACAAACTAGTACTGGCTACATCACCATGACTAATTAACTGTGATTTACAGACCTGTTGAAAACTATACTACAGATTACTCTAGGAAATATATGGATTATATTTGTAGGTATTTATTGATAACAATAGTTTCTCTTATGTTAGCCTTCTAAAATGTTAGGTGTTTTTTTTGTTTGTTTGGGGTTTTTTTGGTTTTTTTTTTGTAAGACTGTAATTTGCAACTTTGGAATCAGAGAAGAAATTTCCTTTGAGGCACATGAAAACAGGCATTTTCCAAATAAACTCTTATATTAGTGAATGTTGATAATCTGGACACAAAAGACATTTGCATTCCCAACAACAGAGTTTTTTATAAACAGCTTACAACAAAAAACCCAGATCATTTATTTAGCTCACATTTTTAATGCAATTCACCCTGACATAATTTGGTTTTAAAGACTTCTGGTTTTGTTTTGCGTTTCTGCAGGGTCAGCACTGTGATCCACACAAGAGCTGGTGTTAGTGTCAGGGGTGGAGAGATGATGGGACTTTTCAGCAGTGAAGAACAGTACCTCAAAATTACTGGTAAGTCCACATTCAAATGAACATGCTTTGGTAGGTTCCTGTGTCTCTTCTCTGCATCTTCTTGCCTGCAAGCATCAAAACAACCCATTCAAGTATCACAAGTTATTGCACATTTATTACATCCTGCTTCTTGAAGTTAGTTTTATTGCTTTTCTAAATACTCATTTTCCATGAACAACAACAAGATTTGTTTGTGACAATCCTGACATCCTCAGCACTTACTATATGCAAGTGATAGGTGATGTGGTAAATGAATCTGAATTGCAATGCTCTTCTTGACTGTTTTGCTCAGTTAAAGTAGAGAGTACATAACACATTTGCATTAAGCATAGTCTCTTTCAGAAGAAGAAATGAGCACTTTGAATTTGAAAGCTGCCAAAAAAGTGTTTTGTTGAAAGGGAAGCCTTTTGATTTTGGCATGTTTCACTAATGGTTTTTACTGACAAAATTTCTTTCTGAGCATCCACTTCCCACTTTTGAATATCTTGTCACTTGGGCTTTAAACCTTGCATATGGTCCTTCTCCCTGAAGAGAGAGATTTCAGCTACTATTAGCTCTGCTGTTAAATTTTAGGGGTCAGTGATAATAAAATATCAAAGAAGCCATTTCATGGCCTTTTAGCAATGTAGATAGATGGAGTCAGATCAGAGAAATGTATTTAGTCATAGAACTCATCTAACATATGCCTTTATTTAATTGATGATACAGTTAGTAAATACAAAATACAGGACTGGAAATTGGTGTTGTATTTTAATCCTGGCTATGTGGCCTTTTTTTTTTTTTTTTTTTTTTTTTTTTTTTTCCAGGTCACTGAAACATTTAAAAGAAGCTGAAGTTTAAATCACTGGTGACCATGGTTAATTGAAAGGACTTGAACAGCAGATGGTCGAAATAACCACAACTGCAAAGTATGAATAACTTGTTAATTCCCTTGAGACAGGATATTACTCTAAACATGCCTGGTTTTGATTTATTGTAATACATAACACACTTTTTTTCATCCTTTTTTTTGGTGTGTCTGTGATAACTTTTATACTCACTACTCTGCATCATAGAGCGGAACAAGAAAAGATGTTGATATAAATGTATTTGACACAATTAAGTTGTTGCCTTTCTGACATTCTTCTTTCAGTACTTTGTGATCAGGTTTTGGGAATCAATACATCAACATAACTCAAAAGATAAAATTTACTACTCTGATGGTTTGACTGAAATGGCAGAATTAAGGTTAATGTTGGTAACATTAGATCTAGTATCCAAGCTCCTTAATGCACTCTTCCTGGAGAAATCATATTTACATCTAAAGAAATACAGTAAAATCCATCATGAGGAGACTTGAAATTAATAACATTCACACTTCAGCTTTCCAAAATGTATGCAGTGGAGTATTAAAGAGGAAATTAAAAATTCATTTATTTTATGTGTTACCTTTGAAATATTAGAACATCAGCACAGACAAATGTTCTACTTTATGGAAGTATGCCGATTTTTTTTTACATTAAGCATGGTAATAAATAATAGCATAAATAAAACAACCTGGAATTGCCCTATCTTTGACAGCTTCATAAAGACATGCTTGCCAATCCTACTTGTTTTTCCCTCCTAACACCTTCTAACAAAATATTACATATTGATTTCTTTTGGAACAATGCCTAGTAATTTCACCTTTGAGGAACTGACAACTTCCAAATGAAAATATATTTCACTGCAGAAGTACACAGGTCTTCACAGCAGGTAAAATGTAATTTAAAGTACACTATTTGTACAGTAACATTCTTCATGTGAGTGAATGAAAATGCCACAGGCACAATGTATAGTTCTCTTTGAGGTTCAGCTAGTGAAGTTAAGCTGACCTCCTCATTCTGTGTTAAGGGACAAAGTTTTGTGGAGTTGCAAAATTCTTCAGTAAAGCAGGAAAGAACAGTTAAAAGTCCAGTGTTAATAAAGGCCAGTATTTCTCTGGGCTTTACAAAAAAAGTTGATGACACCTTGGCTTTTAAAAATCTTTTATGAAATTCAGTTAGATTTCTTAGGTATTAAGCAGGTTTCCTCATCTGATGATTGCTATATGTGAAACCTGGTAGAACAAGTGCTAGATTTGTGAGAAAGAGGGAGGACAAACTAGAAAAGTAAATTTTAAGTGGCAAAAGTGCTATTTTTGATGCCTTATAGTTCAGCAATTTATAAATAGATTTGTGTTTACAGTTTCTTTCTTTTTAAATTTAATTACTTTTATGACTCTGACCACAGTTGAAGAAATTAAATAATCTTTTATTCTTTAGGACTCATGAGTTGAGATCCCAGCATAAGGTAAAAAGGGAGCAAATCAACACATGTGTGATTAATATTGTGTACCGTATTGCTCCCACATAGAAAATAAAAAAAAAACACAAACAAACAAACTTTCTGACCTGTGTTCCAAACAGAGAATATATGACTTGGCTTACAGATTGGAGAGAAGTCAGCACACAAGATGCACAAAGTGGATCTTAAAATGCAATAGTATGGAAATAGGTAGGTCATTAACTTGCAAAGAAAATTTGCTGTTCATTAAAAACTTTTGTAAGATTTTTAGTCTCAGAGGTATTGTTGCCAAAGTTATAGTGTCTTGAAAAAAAATTTCCACAATTTGAGAATGGATCCTTTTAAAATGGACATAGAGTAAATATAACATTCAAAATGTAGCTGTTAAGTATTTTGGTCTTTATATCCAGGTTTATGATAGAGAATCTTTATGTTTGGATCCTGTGACATTTTGACAACAGAAAAGTGTATTTACTTTTTTATATACTTTCATTACCTCCAGTCATGTCTTAATGTCAACGTGTGTTACTCAAAATTTTGCTGTAGACACACCATGTATGTGAAACCAAGAATTCACCACTAGTCTAAATTGTCTAATAACCACAGGCAAGCCTCAGTACTAATACAGATAAAATGGTTATACAAAAACTTCTTAGCATCTCCTTTTCACCCTTCCATAACTGCTGACTGGCAATTTCTCTCTTTTTCAAGAATGAGAAGGCAGTATTGTGCCAAGTTATAAGCATACTCAGCACCGCCCTCTGAGAAGCGTACGGTGATCATCATGAGGTTTTCTTCTCCCTATCTTGACTCTACTTCAGGCTATTTTTATATGTGCTGGAGTGTTTTGGGGTTTTTTATTGTTTGGTTTTGTTTTTTCTTCTTTTTCTTGCAGTCCCAGCTCCCCTCTCCTGGATCCCAGCTAAAGCCAGATGGTGGCACAGTCACAGAATCGCAGAATCACAGAATCACAGAATCACAGGGGCTGGAAGGGACCTCAGGAGATCATCTAGTCCAACCCCTCTGCTAAAGCAGGTTCCCTACAACAGGTTGCACAGGAAGGCGTTCAGGTGGGTTTTGAACAGCTCCAGAGATGGAGATTCCACAGCCTCTCTGGGCAGCCTGTTACAGTGTTCCATCACCTCACAGTAAAGAAGTTTTTCCTTAAGTTTGTATGGAACTTCCAGTGTTCCAGGTTTTGCCCATTTCCCCTTGTCCTGTCACAAGGTACTACTGAAAAAAGCCTGGCCTCATCCATTTGGCCCCCACACTTCAGGTATTTATAGACATTGATAAGGTCCCCTTCAGTCTTCTTTTCTCCAGGCTGAAGAGTCCCAGCTCTCTCAGCTTCTCCTCATACAGAAGATGCTCCAGGACCCTAATCATCTTTGTGGCCTTCTGCTGGACTCTCTCTAGAAGATCCCTTTCTTTCTTGAATTGGGGACCCCAGAACTGGACACAGTATTCCAGGTGTGGCCTCACCAGGGCAGAGTAGAGAGGGAGGAGAACCTCCATTGACCTGCTGGCCACACTCTTTTCAATGCACCCCAGGATACTGTTGGCCTTCCTGGCCACAAGGGTACACTGCTGGCTCATGGCCAGCCTGATGTCCACCAGCACACCCAGCTGGTGGACACCTTTTCCTCAGAGCTCTTCTCCAACAGGTCAGCCCCTAACCTGTACTTGTGCATGTGGTTATTCCTCCCCAGGTGAAGGACTCTACATGTGCTCTTGTTGAACCTCATCAGGTTCCTTTCTGCCTAACTCTCCAGTGTGTCCAAGTCTTTTTGAATGGCAGTATAGCCTTCTGGTGTGTCAGCCACTTCTCCCAGCTTCATATCATCAGCAAACTTGCTGAGGGTGGACTCTATCCCTACATGCAGGTCATTGATGAAGATGTTAAACAAGACCAGACCCAGTACCAACCCCTGGGGAACACAGCTAGTCATAGGCCTCCAACTAGATTCTGTGCCACTGATCACAACCTTCTGAGCTCTGCTAGTCAGCCAGTTCTCAATCCACCTCACTGTCCACTATCAGTCTATCCCATAGTCCACTATCCATCTATCCCATACCTTCTAAGCTCTGCTACAAGGGCATTGTGCTAGACAGTATCAAAACCCTTGCTGAAATCAAGGTAGACAACATCCACTGCTCTCCCCTCAACTACCCAGCTGGTGATAACTTCATAGAAGGCTACCAGATTGGTCAAGCATTATTTCCCCTTAGTAAAGCCATGTTCAGTACTCCTGATAACCTTATTTTCTTCTAATTGCTTAGAGATGGTACCAAGAATGAGCTGTTCCATCACCGTTCCAGGAATGGAGGGTGAGGCTGACTGACCTGTAGTTGCCCGGATCCTCCTTCTTGCTCTTTTTGAAGACTGGAGTGACATTGGCTATCCTCCAGTCTTCCGGCACTTCTCCCATTCTCCAAGACCTTTCAAAGATGATAGCAGTTTAGCGATCAATTCCGCCAGCTCCTTCAGCACTCCTGGGTGCATCCCATCGGGGCCCATGGATTTTTGTATATTGGTTTTGTTTAGGCTCTCTCTGATCAGTTCTTCCTCAACCAAGGGGCAGTCTTCCTCTCTCCAGACTCTCTCTCTTCCCTCTAGCATCTGGGATTCCTGAAAGGCACTTTTAGCCATAAAGACTGAAGCAAAGAAGCCGTTCGGTATCTCTGCCTTCTCAGCGTCTCCTGTTACCAGGGCACCCTCCTCATTCAACAGCTGGCCCACATTTTCCCTGGTCTTCCTTTTGTTATTGGTGTACTTAAAAAAGCCTTTTTTGTTGTCTTTAACCTCCTTTCTAGTTTCAAATTGGCCTTAGCCTTCCTAGTTGCATCCCTGCAGAGCCTGACCACATTCCTATATTCCTCCCAGGTGGCTAGACCTTTTTTCCACATTTGTTAGATTTTCCCCTTCCCTTTGAGTTTTTCCATGAGCTTCTTGCTCACCCACACAGCTGTCCTGTCACTCTTGCCTGATTTCTTTCTCTTAGGGATGTGCCGGTCTTGGGTTTGGAGGAAGTGGTACTTGAACTCTCTTGGGTCCCCTTACCTTCCAACACTCTAGTCCATGGGATACCCCCAAGTAGGACCTTGAAGAGGTCAAATTTGGCTCTCCTAAAGTCCAGGGTTCCATCCCTACTTATTGGTTTGCATCTTCCACATGAGATACTGAACTCTACCATCTATCTCATGGTTGCTGCAATCCAGGATGCCCCCAGCCTTCACTTCCCCAACCAACCCTTCCTTGTTAGTAAAAACAAAGTCCAGAATCACACCTCTCCTTGTTGGCTCTTCCACCACCTGCATCAGAAAGTTTTTCTCTATGCATTGCAGGAACCTTTTGGACTGCGTGTGCCTGTCCATGTTGCTTTTCCAATGAATGTCGGGGTGATTGAAGTCCCCCATGAGAACCAGGGCCTGGGATCCTGAGGCACAGTCACCTCCCCCAGCCCCAGATACCCCCCAGGGCTGCTGTTTGTCACCTGCTGACTCACAAGCCTAGTCAGGCCTGTGCAGCATTAGGGATCATGGGCCTTAAACTAAAAGATGAGAGTCCACAGGTGCTGCTCCTCTTGACCGATGTTCGCACTTTCAAAACCAGCTGAAACTAGCTGAGACTTGGGCAAGGCCAACGAAGCACAGAGACTCAGCACTGAAAGATCAATACAGACCCTGTGGCCTTTGGCTACTGATTACTAAATCATGTCTATTGGGCTACTTAAGGCCCTTTGTAATTAATCTACTATGAATTAGATTTTGTCAAGACTTTTTTGTGTTCTCCTGTAGAATAAAGTTTGCATGTGAAGTGTGAAACTATCGACACCATGAAAATTCCACAAGAGATTTCTTGTTTTCTGAATCATATTTTTGAAACTGCAAAGCAAATAGATATTTTAGTCTTTTAATTAACTGTTTCTTTATGTATTTTATGCTTTTTTAAACTTAAAATTGTAATTTAGTTCACAGACATGTAAAACAGCCCAAGTTATAAGGACATAACTCAGTCAGTTTCTCTGTCTACCACTTGAAAGTGTTGTCTAGTGCCATATTTCAACCTTTTGGATGGTTTATTCAATCATTTAAAGCTTTAAATTTCTGTATTTCCTGACAAGTTTTCAAATAACAGATAGAAAAAGAATCAGCGTCTCAACTAAATAAGGCAATCAAACATTCAGTTTGAGGATTTCTGAAATGAAAAGAATAAATATCCAAGTTTGTCAGTAGTTTCAGAAACAGTAGACAAGGAGAAATCTTTGCTTTGCAACTGGTACCAAAAGAATTTTAAAAAGTGTTGTAAGCACATTACTTTTTGTGTCATTCTAAATCTCTGTCGGTGCCGAAGGTTCACTGCTGATGTTTCACAGAAAGTAGAATCCTGTGGATCCCAATTACAGGCTTTTTCTGTAGGCTAGAATCACAGAAACTGAAAATTGGGAGTCACCTACTTTATCTATGCTTTGAATCTTGTCTTTGAACTACAGTAATAAAAGTCATTTTCTGTCATTATTTCTGCAGAGTGTAGGAAATTTTTGAAGACAAGTCAGTTTCCTGTAGAGTTAAATAGAATTATTCAGCTGCAGAGGCTGTACTGTGAATATAGATATACACATTTTTCCCTCGGTGCATCTTGGTGAGGAATGACTCAAACTCAAAGCCTACTAACTCCATACTGGCTTGACAAGTACTCTGGGTTTCCTACTGTTGCTTAAATTAATTAAAAGATAAAAAAAACAAAAAACAAAAAACAAAAACATGTTGAGGACAGCAAAATATGGAACAGTGGTGGATCTTCATCATCTTAGCCTCTCAGGTCCTTGCCAACATCTGAAGGACTAATAATCTTTCTCACAAATGCATTCAAGCTGCAGTAATTTAGTACTGCTATGCATCTGGAACTTTTAATTATCTGTTTAATCAGGCTGTGAATAAACTAAAGTAGGTTAATTTAAAAAATCCTGTTTTGAGCAAGTGTTTTGACTGGCTCTGAAACATAGCCAGCTCCCAGTGAGATTACAGAAATAAGGAAAGAGAGATATATTATTTGGAATTTGTGATATTAATTTGGATATCCCATAACATCAATTTGGATATTTCAGCAGACTGACTACTACTATTTTCAATTAATGTGTCACATAGTCACAAAAAATGAAAGACTGGTGAAGTTTTGGACATGACTGAGAAATATTTATGGTTATGGATTATGTCTTTCTAGTCATGCCCTTTGAAAATTTCCCTTGCAAGACAGCCTGCTAGGTAAAATTGTGTTGTGTATCTTTGTGAACAAGCACTGTATTTCCCTTATCCTGTTTATAGCCAGGAGAAGTCTGTTATTACACAGCACGTTTTAACTACTTGAAGACTGTTTGTTTGCATGTCATTAAGGTGTAATAATAGTCTGGTGTCTGTAACGCGTATTGTTAATCTTGATGTTCATTATCTTCACCGCATGTCTCCAGGGACTGTTATTTACACTGCTATGGAAATGTTAATTAATTTCTATATTCGAAGTATCAGTAACTAGACTCTCATTTCCACAAAAGTATTGTACCACTTATACTGTCTTAGAAGAAAATTGGGCTGGGAGGGGAGAGTTTTCTGAACTACAAGGTGAAGAGAAAATTGAACTGTAAATCACTCTGATATCTGCAGTATACTGAGCATTCAGTACAGTACAAAATGCAATGAAGTTCTGTTTTTGGGTTGAAGACCATTGTTCTGTTTTCTAGTCACTATTCAGGCTGCAGGAATTGAACCTGCTTCACTGACTATCTGTGTGTGACTGTAAATTTATGAATATAAGAAAATGGCTGGGAATTTATATCAGCTAAATGCTTTCTTCCGGTCACAGAGACTATTCTCATATTTTCTCAGCTACCACTGGGTATATCAAATAATGATAAAAATCCACCTCAGGGTTGAGATAAATAATCCACTGAAAGTATTGGTGTGTGCAAGTATTTAGGGAATACGGATTTGTCATTTTCTAATATATATATGTGTAGCCTCGTTGGGCCATTATGCAAAAAAAAAAAAAAAAAAAAAAAAAATTAACCTTGAAAATGATGGAAATTCGTTATTTCTAACAACATCCCTACAGTTATACCTCACAGCTACTGCCAAAAGAGAAGTTGGAGTAAGCAACCCCAGAAGCATACAGATATTTAGAACTTTAGGCTGAAAGAAGAAAGAAGTTTTAGAAATGAAGGAACAATCTCCCTTGATACTATACAATCAGGGATTTCTCAGGCTTGCTCTTCTGGGATTGCGGTTTCAGTTTTGGGACTGCCTCAGCCCCAGGATTGCCATCTGGGACAGGCTGGACATCGGCTGGTGGATGGTGAGCAATTGGACTGTATAATCACTCATTTGTATATTCTGTTATTACTGTTATTATCACTACTATTTTATTTCAAATAGCAAAATTGTTTTTATCTCAACCTGTGAGCCTCCTTGCCCTTTTTCTTCCAATTCTCTCCCCTACTCCCTGATGAAGGGAGAGGACTGAAAGAGTGACTGTGTTTGGCCACAAGCCAGAGGAGTGAAACCACCACAGTAAATGAAAAGCAGTATGTGAACACGTAAGTGAAAATGAGCACTTCTGATATAGCTTTAATCTTTAATCCAACTCAAAATTTAGGAGCTATGATGCAAGCTAGTATAAAACAAGACAGATAAAATTGGTTTCATTTGCACCACCAAAATTGGATTTGGATTCTTGCTGGCCAGGGGGCCAGTTTGTTTCTCATGAAAATGAAGTGCATTGAGGAGCTGGGATGTCAGACAAGGTAAATTATAATTTATTGTCTTCTAAAATGTTCCAGTTTCTTATATGTGTAAGTAGTTGTGAAGAAAAGGAATCCGATTGATAATTAATTTTTCCTAGATCACAAAAGTGGTCAGTAATAAAAAAGCTTGATGGAAGGCAAGTACCAGGTATTTTTGAAGTGGCAATTCTTTTATTACGAAACAGACGTGGGAGCATACTTAGAGCATAAAACAGGAAACAAATTTTGAGAACAAACTCTGATGCTTCTTTACAAGCCTTTTAAAATGTGACTGTAAAATAGTTGCATAAACAGGACCATAGTCATACATGTATGATTTTCAAATGAATAGAAATGGAGGTGAATGCTTAGCTGAGACCATTTTTCACTAAAGGACCTCATGAATTTGCAGAGAAAAATTCTGTTGTCATCTGTAGAAAGCAGAAGTAAGACACAATGCTTCTTCCCTTAAAACAGTGTAATAAAATACAAAATAGTATGCAAGGCAGCAATAAGAGACAGCTTCTCTCCAGATACTTTTAATTTTGAGATACTTTCATAGTGTAGAATGAGATGCTTCGCTATGACCTTATCTACGCAGGGAAAAAATGTATGTGTGATGTTGTGAAAAATCATAAAAAGCTACAGAATGTTTCACAACAGATATAGATCAGATCTGAGTTCTTTACACACAGAAGATCCCTAATAAATTTTAAAAAACCCACAAACTTCCAGAAAATCCAACAAGCTACTAAAACAGAAAATTAACCCTTAATTATATAGTTTAAATCTGATTAGCGTGAACATTAAATGTAGTTTGTCTAATAAGTTATTGTGCTATGTAGTATGTGCAATACTGGTATCAGTTTTCCTGAAAACTTATGAATTGTGCATTTATATTTAGCCCCATTTTCTTTCATAATAGTCCATAATGGAAGGATTTTACAATCAAATTGGTTAATTCAATAGAGAGACCTTTGTGAAGAGAGTTTGGGTAACAAAAGCCTGACTAAATATATTCTGCAGCTTGATCTACTGTTTGCCTGAAGCTGTGCAGTAACAGTGATTTGTGAAGAGAAAGATTTTCCACAGATAGGGTTAGAGGTAGATTATGATCATTAGTTGAAATAAGTTAGTTTGTTGTGCATTTAAGTGCTTTTTCTTATCTTTACAAGGTGGTGGTGCTGACAAACCAATAGGTCAAAGAGCATCAGGAAAGTTAAATTTCAAATAGTCATGAAATCCGCCAGAACTCATGTGCCTTCAGATGTTAAGGTTGACTAAGTGGTGGTTTTTAAGAGGATATGTATATATGGAGTTTTAAGATACAATTTTAGTAAGATGAACTGTCTGGATAGTTTGATTTAAAACTTCAGCTTTACATGAATTTTTTTCTCTGACAATTTGCAGTAACTTCTCTGACATTAAATTGTCATTATAAAGTATTTAAATATTTCTTATTGAATCATACAGGTGCATTTGCTTTAAAATTTCAGACCTCTTGTTTGAAAACAATTGAGCATTCAGGGGAAAATGCAAAAGATAGATCTTACTGTCACAAGGGAACCTTTGGCAATTGTTTTCATGTTGTCTTTTAACTTTCCAGATTAGACTGTAAGAGGAAGATTTGAGCATTTGTTTCACTAGGGTTGCATGCATCTAAATCACATTCAGTGGTTGCTGTCACACAGGCAGAACTCGAGATTCAATATAAATGCTCACAATGAGATAAACACAGGAATGATGGGCTTGGTGGGACTCTGGGGGAGCTTGTGAACTTGCCAGCTAGATGGCTGAGTCATAGCCTTTGTAGTAAGAGCATGGAGTGAAGAAGACAAGTTGGATTCAGAAGGGATTTTGATGTGATACCTGAGTCCGATAAAGGTTAGAAAGATGCAGTCCTGCCTACTAATACAGTACCTAAGAACATAAGGCATAACCACTACTCTGCCTAGCCTGAATTCTGCCTTGAACACTTGGCATAGAAAATGCTATTTGGGAAGAGCATACAAATCTGGACATTATTTGCTGTTCATTAACACCCAAAAGTGCCATCTTCTGGATTTTAGAGGTTACATCTCTTCTTAGTCATTTCCAGATTTGTTTAAGGAACTGTCCACAAATTTCTCTAGTCCCTTTTTGAACCTAAAGATACTGTCTGTCTCTGCAGCCTCCTGTGGCATCAAACTCTAGAAATTCATTGTCTGTTTTGCAAAGAAGCACTTTCTTTTTTTAATTTTAAACTAATCTCAAACTAGTTTTATAAAGTGCTTCTTAGATCTCGTATTCTAGGATCTGGAGAACAGTCCTGCTTTCAGCTTATATATTGTATTCTTGATTTTGTAAATCTCAGTAAATCCTGTCCCCTCTGTCCTCTCCTCTCCACATTGCAGAGGCCTGGCTTTGTCAGCTTCCCTTCATAGGACAGCTGCTCCACCATTACAGTTGCTCTAGTTGCCCTTCTCTGTACCTCCCCTGCCTTCACTCCAGGATGCAGTCACCCTGAAAGGGGTTGTTGTCCTTCCTGAGATGTGTTCTTGAAAGGACTATAACTCTAAGTGCATTACTTTTAGTTAATTGTCTTTTCTAAGTCAGATATTTCTGATATGCATTCATAGGGCTCTTATCATAGATGACGTTATTTTAAACTTTAATATATTTTTTAGATAAAACATCATTAGGGCAGCATGCTTCTGTAGCCACGTAAATATGATTTTGCCCTTACTAGCAGAAAGCTACAGGTCTATTAACCTGGCATTGCAAGGTCTCAAGTATTTTCTGAACTTGCTTTGCCTGACCTGATACTCACTTTTTTTTGACAGTTCTAGTTAGTCATCAAGTGACTGTTTTCTCACCTGTTTTAGCTGAACTTCTCTAAATACCTTTAATGGTAATGGTCTGGCAGACCTAGGTAGTTAGTGTATGACAAAAATAACCTTTAGGAGATTAAGGAGTAGAGGATGTGTAATTATAAAACTGTATTTGAGAACCAGTGAGAAGGAAGCAGAACGTGCTAAGGAAAAAAAAATAACCCCTAGCAGAACCAATGTTAATACAGAAGTTGGTATTACAATGAACATCATGCTCCTCCTAACAAAGATGCTTGTTTCAATCCCTCCCTCTTTCTTTCTGAGGAAGACTGAAACCATCAGCCTTGCACTGTGGACAATGGATAGATGGGCAGAACACCAGAGAAAAGGAGGAGTTACTAATTTTAGTATAGTAATTTAACTATTTTAACTATGAGAATTTTCCATTTTAGTTAGAAAATTTATCATAGAATCATGGAATGGTCTGGGTTGGAAGGGACCTTAAAGATCATCTAGTTCCAACCCCCCTGCCATCAGCAGAGATACCCCCCACTAGATCAGGTTGCTCAAAGCCTCATCCAGCCTGGCCTTAATCACTTCCAGGGAGGGCGCATCCACAACTTCCTTGGGCAACCTGTTCCAGTGTCTGACCACCCTCACAGGAAATAATTTCTTCCTAATATCAAACCTAAACCTCCCCTCGTCCAATTTCAAGCCATTAGCCCTCGTTCTATCACTAACTGCCTTTCTAAAAAAGTCCCTCCCCAGCTTTCTTGTAAGCCCCATTCAGGTATTGGAAGGTAGCTACAAGATGTCCCCAGAGCCTTCTCTTTTCCAGGTTGAACCGCCCCAACTCTTTCAGCCTGTCCTCATAGGAGAGGTGCTCCAGACCTCGGATCATCCTTGTGGCCCTCCTCTGGACTCATTCTAACTGGTCCATGTCTTTCTTGTGTTGGGGGCTCCAGAACTGGACACAGTACTCCAGGTGGGGCCTTACAAGAGCAGAGTAGAGGGGGAGGATCACCTCCCTTGACCTGCTGGACACGCTTCTCTTGATGCAGCCCAGGATACAATTGGCCTTCTGGGCTGCAAGCGCACATTGCCAGCTCATGTTGAGCTTCTCATCCACCATTACTCCCAAGTCCTTCTCTTTGGAGCTGGTCTCATTGCCCAGCCTGTATTTGTACTTGGGGTTGCCCCGACCCTGGTGCAGGACTTTGCATTTGGCCGTGTTGAATTTCATGAGGTTAGCACAGGCCCACCTCTCAAGCCTGTCAAGGTCCCTCTGGATGGCATCCCATCCCTCCATCATGTCAACCGCACCACACAGCTTGGTGTTGTTGGCAAACTTGCTGAGGGTGCACTCAATCCCACTGTCCATATCGCTGACAAAGATGTTGAACAGCACCCTTGAGGGACACCACTCATCACCGGTTTCCAGTCGGACATAGAGCTGTTAACCACAACTCTTTGAGTGCAACCATCCAGCCAGTTCCTTATCCACTGAGTGGTACATCCATCAAACCCACATGTTTCTAATTTCGAGATAAGGATGTCATGTGAGACAGTGTCAAACGCCTTGCACAAGTCCAGGTAGATGGCATCAGTTGTTTATAGCCTTTTCCACCAACGTTGTGACCCCATCATAAAAAGCCACCAGACTGGTCAGGCATGATTTGCCCTTGGTGGAGTCATGTTGGTTGTCACCAATCACCTTCTCATTCTCCCTATGCTTTAGCATAGTTTCTAGGAGAATCTGCTCCATGATCTTTCCTGGCACGGAGGTGAGACTGACCACCCTGTAGACTCATAAATTATTAAGACATTAATTGCACTAGTAATAAATTCTAATCTCTGTATCTGTGGTCCACCCATAGCAAGATTTGATATGTAACATTACCTTCTTCATGTGGATTTCAGCATCAGAGAGCTTTTAGCTTTAATTGATCGTAGCCATCCAGTCCATCTAGAATCATTATTTGAAATATGTGTTGTTGACTTTGATCACAATTTCTAAATGATTGTGACTGTAATTAACATATGAAATCTAGTAACATGTGACTCACATGGCTAGCTGTGATGTAATTTTTGCAAGCATTATTTGCTGTACTTTTAGATTAATTTTTCAGAGACAATATTTTAGAAATTTCCTGAAAATCAATTGAATAAGGTATAAATTCTGATAATATGATTATCCTGCTAAATAAAGGGATCAAATTTATGACTAATTAAAATCATATGGCTTACATTTTCACATTTTTAAAGCTCTTCCCAATATGCAATTCTATAAAGTTATCAATTTTTCAGCTACATTGCAATACCAGATCTGTGAGGAGTTAAATTAATAAATTGACAGCTAGATTAACAAATTGTCTCCTGAAACAGCAGAGCCGATATAACTCAAGCTCTCTAATTTACAGATGCTTCCTGTACTGATCTGTTACTCTGACAAGAGCAATATATGCCCATAGGCCAGTGGCCAAAGATCAAGAAAAGAAAGAAAGAAAGAAAGAAAGAAA
>NW_010333806.1:0-13864 GCF_000700745.2 Antrostomus carolinensis
AGGGCCCCTCCGCCTTCCGGGGGGAGATGTGCCCACGGGCTGCTGCTGGGAGCGAGGGGAACAGCACAGCGCACACCCTGAAAGTTAGGCCCCAGCTGTTTTTACAGATCCCTGCTGTACTACACACGAAAATAAGAAAAAAAATCCCAACAACATAATGAGCCGCCAAATGAAAGCAACCGAAAAGAACTTGTTCCTTGAAACTCTGCTCCTGCACCTATTGCTCCTCTTCAGCTCATCCTCCCCCTGCCCTGAAGAAACTCACACCCAGATTATCAAGTACCCCCCACCCGCCAAGATTAACAAATCCAATCTCTTTTGCGTGGTATCTCTGTGGCGCAAGCCAGGAGCCAAGGTGATCCATCACAGGCAGTGCCTTCACTGACTGGGTATGGTCCCTAAACATGGCACACAGAGCTGGACACTGCTAACAGGGTCCATCAACAGTCCCAAACAAGGCAAAGGTCCAGGGGCCACCCAGGAGATGGGACCAGAGATAAGGCTTGAAACAGGGCTGCAACATAGGTCCAAGGTTTACCCAGGAGATGATGCTGAAGACAAAGCTATAGCAGAGGTCCAAGGTCCACCTAGAGACATGGCTAGAGACAAGCTACCTCCGGTATAGATCTAAGAGTCAGAGCTGGAGAACAATTGCCTCCAACGTAGGTCTGTCATCCACCCAGGAGGCAGCCCGGGGTTTTCCAGACCCAGGTGCCTTCTGAAGCTGCACATGCCATTCCTTTGCCCATTCCTGTTGTTTCTCCATGATTTCACACTTGTACTTTGCCACTCGTACCTCACCCATACCAACCTTAATGCATCTATGTCAAATCCCTATGGGTGTACCATCATGTTAGAGGAGGTGTCTGTACCTGGTGGCCAGGTTGTAAACAATTCAATGCAAACTAACACTCCAATCATCACCAGGAAGCTAATCAAAAGCTAGTGCAGACTGGAAACAGCAGCGTAAGATGTTATGTATGAGAAGCTGAATTCAGCAAACAGGCTGCTGCCTCCTACGTGAGCTCCGACTTCTGCGTGTAGCCCCCATATTGAGCACTGCACAGCAGTGTCATCTCACACGCCATTTGCTCAGCGTGGCTCTCTGCACTGATAAGCTGTACTTGCCACACAGTTAGCATAGTAAAATATCAAGAGAGTTACACTTAAAACTAATAAAATAAATTATTGGTTACCATCTTCTGGGGGGATGCAGGGATTGTGGACTTCAGAATAAAGAACATAAGGTCATTTGGAGCAATGTAGTTTCAGTTAAGCAAACATAAGGGTATGTTCATTCCAATACACTTTCAGCAAGTCGTTTGGCTTCATATATTTAAGCTTTTATGCAATTGCTTGTTACCTAAACTTATTTCAACTTCCATTCTGCAGATTTATCTCAAATTTCCTAGAAGAAGGTTGTGATTTGTGGAGCATATTGTACTCATTTGGTGTAACTTTAAGAAATAAAAAAGGTGTGGCATTGTAATTAATGATACTATCATTTCTGATTTTACTTCAATTAAACTATCTTATTAATAGCTTTACATTGAAATAACCACCATTTTATCCCTGGCACAAAAACTTAAGGGAAAAGCAATCCATTTTGGCTGAGCATACCTTGGTAAATCTAATTCCATTCCAATAAATGAGCAGTGCAAAGAGGATTTGAGCTCACCATGAAATACTGAAATAAAAGTCAGATTTGCAGTGAGCATAAATCAACATTCTTGCATGGCTTAAGTGGATTTATGCCTGTTTATACGAGGCAAGAATCTGGCTCATTACCACTGGATGAACTACAAATAGAGCATCAAGCAGGAGTTTGAGTTTTAACACTTATTTCCTTGCCTTGTGAGCTTAAATCAGATTCTAAATATTTTGAAGACTTTTAGTTCACTGTAACAGAGGAAGTTGGTTTTATTCCCTCCCTTGAAAGTAAGCTTTTCAAACAAGGTCTGTACAGCGCTATTAAACAGCTTAAGCAGAGTGAATTGTTGTCAGCTTTCCCAATCCATACATTTCAGGTTTTGAAATGTAGCCTTTAGGGCAACATAAATAACACAAACCAAGTTGATCGATTGTCCAAGGTTGCAATGATTTGGTGGTGCTCAGCAGGAGATGATTTGGTGTTATAGAATCATTCCCCTTTGAAGCACTCTTCTCCAGATAGTGCTGTGTGAATATTTAAAAAGCATGCAGCACACACAAATTGAGCAGAGCGCAGTGCAGGGAGGAGCAAGCCCATGCTTGGATCTGTGCAGAATTGCACGAGAGTGAATAATCAGCTCACAGGGTTTTGCATTTGCCATGGTTGCATCAAGCTTTTCTCAGAGCAGGCGTCCCACAGGCATTTGTGGATGGCCTAAGCCGCACAGCTGCTGAGAGAAGAAACCTCACCTCTGCCTGTGGCTTTTCCACCACCCCTTATTTGTGCTGGCATCAGGATTTGTACAATTGCACAATGAAGCCGACCAGGAACCATTGGGCTGGAAGCAAACCTAACAACAACAACAAGTTAGTTCCCCTAAGGCCACGGCTTTCAGCAGGGCAGCCAAACTGTTGTTCATTGAACTCTGCTCTCCCCAGGGGCTGGAGAAGGAGGTTAAGGTCACTGCTCTGTGGAAGGACGGCTACCTGCCATTTTCCCTGTTAGATGGGCTCAAGTGCAGCTGGGACAATGGATTCCAGTCCCAAAACAGACTCCTTGGCCCTCAGCAGGGCTGTGGGGAAGAAGGAGAGGGATAGGGAGGAGAGAAACCTGGGCTGTGGGGAACGTTCCTGTTGGCCAAAAACGGGGGAGATCATAGATCAAGCACTTCACCTACGGGATCTGTGCTTTGAGACCAGGCAGGCTCTAGCAATGTCAGATTTGGTTTGTGCAAACCAAAAACTGCTCACAGATTTTTTTTCCCCCTGGGTATCAACTGATGAATAATGAATGCTTTTATGCTGTGCCATTCTCTCAATTTCCTTTGCTGTTACTAAAGTTGTCTTTTCTCCTCTCAGCTTGGCGTCAGTAGCCAGATCCTCTAGCAAAGTCAAACTCCTGGGTATCACACTACGACAGAAAGTGAAAAATCCCCGTGTTTGCTGCATATTGTTAAGAAGAGTGAAGAAAACCTCTGAACAAACACCATTATTTGAACAGAAAGATCCTTTTTAACTAGCAAATGTGTTCAAAAGTATTTGAAAAAACATGCATATTTAGGAGCAGAATAGCCTAGTTGTGGAACTGTGCTATACATTACAGAAACATCAAGGCAGGTCTGTGGCTGGAAGGGGAACTGTGCAGAGAAGCAGCAGCCACCGCAAGAAGCCGTGTTGATGAGCAAGCGGGACCACACTCCGAGGAATCCCTTGCCCACCTGATCTGTCTTTTAGATGAATCACAAAGCAGGAGGCCACTTCCACTTAAGATGTCAAATATCTCTTAGTATTTCCCACGATCACACGAGTTTCAGCCTTCATGTCTTGGCTAAATGCTGCCCTGTCTGTTTCCCTTGTATAAATTCCCTGGTGGTTTTTGGTTCACTTAGTTAAATAAACCATCATTTCCTGCCTCAAATGTCAACTATTGTGGCCCAGGGTTCCCTAAGGGTCTCGCTGCCTTTAGATCAGCTGCTTCACAATCTGAGCACATTCTCCTCCTTCTTTAAAGCATTTTATTCTGCTTTTTTACATGAGGACTTCCCCTGCACAGGAAATCCAGGCTTTAACAGTAAAGATAATAGGCAAGTCACTTTCTTCAGCATCAGAGGGATTGCAGGAAGCAGTGCAGCTATGGCTCTGAATCGTAGATTCAGCAAGATTCAGTTCATGTCACTCAAAGGAGATGTCCTTTGGTCGGGGTTTCACATGATTGAGGGGCGTTGCAAAGTTAGGAGTTGAGACCTGTACTCTCTTATTGGTAGTCGGAGGCCTTCATGATGTTACAACATCTATTTTGGCCTGTATTCTCAGGCTGCCTCCCTGTGTGGATTTCTGCACTTCTGCTTTTTGGTAAATAACCCCCAAACCTTCTGCAGATATGTTTGGACTTTCCTCTACAGGTGGGGAAGTCAGGGGTCCTTTATCAGGCAAACCACTGACCCAACAACAAGGTGCAAATACATGCAGATTTTGAAGTTTTAACTTTTTTCCTGAGAATTAGTGTGCTAGAGGTGGAGAATTGATACCCTCCCTTCCAGTAAATAATATCCAAGATCACAGTCTGGTATACATTGCAAATGCCACTCAGCATTCACTCAATAAATGCCACTTCCTCCCAAAGGTGCTGCTGCATTTGAGCAGGGGAACAAAGGACACTGATCCCCGTTGGGTCCAGCTCTAGAGAAATGCAGTGTCTGACACAGGCATTTCACTCTTAAGAAACCTCCTGATTTACTTGTTCAGTAGTGGATGGCTCAGCTGGTCTGCAGGTCCCCTCCCCCCAGCCAGTCTCCCTGTCTCCATTCCAATCCACACGAGACTTCTGCGGGGAGCAAAGACCACAGATTTGTTTGCATGTTTTGAAATAGGATATAAGCAGGCAGCATTAGTCAGAACACTGATGGTGACTCTTGCCTAATGCAGCAGTACTACTGCACTCCAGAAACAATAATATCTCCTTCTTACACAGGGGAACACTTGACTCTTGAACATTTGTCCAAGTGCCCAGATATATAAAGATCCCAGGCAAAGGCTCTCTCCTCTGGGGGGGGCCTGCAGAGCGCTTAGGGCCCCGGCTATAACGCTGGCCAGCTCTCCACCTTTGTGGGAAGGTAAGGAGGTCTCTTGCCCTCTGAGAAATCACCAAGCTCGGGTGCCATAAGAACATCCTCTGCTTGCTACTTACATCGAGGTCCTTTCTATGTGAATGGTTTTTGTGAGGAGCGCAGTGCAAACTGTGATGGCTTGTTTATACAGCCACACATTCAAAATTAAAGGTCAAATCCCAAGGTCCCTAGTGAGGCAAAGCTCTTGGCCAAGTCTGTATTTCACAACCTAGGCCATGTTGGGTAACCAGGTTGTTGGTGGGTGACCTCACTGATTTCTATAGACTTATCTGAGTAATTCCTGGCTTAAGTCATATCATTGCTAAGACTCCTGTCAGGTGAAAAAACCACAACCTTCCTGATGTCTGCTCAGTATAAACTCTTGTCACAAATTTTTCCCAAAGCCTAGACAAAAGAGCAAACCACTGGGTCTTCTAATTTATGCTTTTTGAACCCAAAGCAGCAAGATGTGCAGAAGTGCAGAGCAGAGAACCTGCACAGGGCTGGGGAGCTCTCTGGTGCTGGCCATGCCCTCTCCTGCACTGCTCAGCAGCGTTAGCAGGGAAGGGAGCTATTGCTCTTTCTTTGCTGACCTCTAGAAGAATTTGGTTTTCTCTACCTCACCCGAGTTAATGTCACTGCCTGGCAGTTGTCATATAATACATGAACTGCTGTGATACTAAGGAAAACAAAACCCAGTAACATCAGCATCCTTCTTTCCCAATTTGAGTGTTTACAGCAAGTTTGCTGCTTCTTGAAACTTCCAGTCAAAATAGCCACCAAAACCCGCTTAGAAGCCCTATCACTGTTGTGGTGTCAGGGAAAAGATTTGAGGCAAACGTGTCTATGCAAATGCTTACATTGCTGTATAAATGAACATTATCAAATCAAAACCTGGTAGCAGTTCTACTGGTGTTTAAGTTCAAATCCATATGGTTTGGGAGCCTCTGCTTGAGAAGTACCTGTAAATACTTGAGGAAAAGATTTATCTTTATTTGGAATAAGAGGAAAAGTTGACAACCTGGCTTTGTGGCAGAGCTAAAACTGCAGTATGGAATTGCCATGACATCTCTTCTTATTCATCTATTTACCTGAAATTTGGGGGAGGAAATCTCTTTCAACCAAGCTAGGCTATGTTCAAGCCTTTGCTGATAATGCCTGGGGCAAATTCACAACTCTGACATTTAATCAGCACAACTGATGGCTCTGAGGAGTTTGACTAGCTGCCAAATTGATACGTCTGTGTATCCCATCAGTGACTGTTATATCTCATGTGGATTTTTTTTTCTGATCCCTGTTAAACTGATTTTTGGCCAGTTTGTCAGGCAATCTTGTTGAAGTGCTGCAAAGTGGACACCAGATAGGAACGATGCTAAGCAACCAGATGTAAAAAGACTGGAGCAGTAAGAAAGTGTGTTTGTTTTTTGCTGTTCAAACACAATTTACCAGCTGGGAAACTGTCTTGCAGGTTATACTGCAGTTCCATTAAACTAATCCAGAGCACAAACACATCACATAACGTGGTCTTACAAACATATCTCATGCAAATACCCCTGCACGCAGGAAGTGATATGGCAGGAATGGCTTAGGTGGCAGTCACTGGAGATACAGATGGGAATGAAGGGCTATCTAGGAGAAACGGGACATTGTGACAGGTATGTCATGTCTAGAGAAGGCTACACTTTCCCCATATGTGAGGCATCTCCATCCACCTGTCAGCAGCTGCTCTGAGATCCTGTGGGATCACTGGAGCACTGGCAGAGCCAGAGCCAGGGCTGGGATGAAGATCTGGCTTTGTAAGATTTATTTCTAGGCTTGGAACTTCACAAGAAAAAATCCCTCAAAATCGCATCGTTCTGATTCCTGTCACACTTTTTTTTTTTTTTCTGTCTTGATTTTAGAGGCTGCTATTTTAATAACTGTTTGCAGTTGAAATCGATGCTATGCAACACTGAAAAGGCTGAAATCCTAGCTTTCCCCAGGGAAAACATTTCCCCACCCATCCCTATGGGACAGGGCAGTGTGCAGCCGTACGTCTGTGCAGCAGCTCAGGATGCCTCTCGGACACACTGTTTTCATCTTGTCTCCTGCCTCATGTTACTCTGGACATGGTAATTCACAACCACAGCAGATTTACATGCCTCCAAATACATGAATTTGCGTAAGAATTGGGACTTCAAAGAGTTGAGGTAGAGGGGAATGCGGTGGTTAAGCACTGTTGTACGCCTTACTTTATTTTGGTTTATTTTTAGGAGCTGAGGTCACTGTGTATTGCAACCCTAAGTCACCTCTGAACTTATAGTCACAAAAATGAAACTCAAAACCAAATTAATTGGATCTGCAGACTGGCCAAAAAGGAATTCTGTCGCAATATTTATAGAACAAATCAACATAAACAACTGTAAAAATGTCTTTTTGTTCCCTTTGGTTAAACACAGACCTCCTTTGCCGCTGATCTTTTGGCTGTATAGCCAATGTCCCAGTGCCCATGCTGTGCATAACTGCCACTGGGACTTTGTTTCTGTAGGTCAGCACACCAAAAATGTCATGGCTATTAGGAGTTACAAGGGCCGAATGCCAGGTTTTGCACCTATTCTTTTGGATCTGAACCTTTTTTTTTTTTCACTCAAATCATTTTTACTTTAGCATATCTGTGCTGAAAAGAGTTCCTTGAGCTCAGTTGTCCTTCATTTGCATCAGTGGAAGTCAGAGAGCATCAGCCCACTCGTGCTCTGTTTTCTTGGCCAGTTTGAAAGAGAGTCAGCCCAAATCGATGTACTTCGCTAGCTGGTGGATTGACGTGGTTTCTCATCTCACATGGGTTGCTTTGTTAGCTTTGTTCTCTGCTGTCTGTGAATGCAGAAGGGCTTTTCCACACGTTTGCTATTTGATTTTATGTTTTCCCATGCCCTGTCTGTCTGACTGCCTTTGCTTTTCAGATGCTGTTTCTCAGAATGGCTCCAACAACCCTCTTTTGCCATCTGAGAGGAAAGGCACAATTGCATTATTGTCCTGAGTGAATGCATTTTCTCATACATGTAGCTGAATGGGAGATTATTTAAATATCTTAAACACTCTCCTAATTGGAATAATGATATGCTAGGAATGGGAGTGCAAGGAGCATTTATATTCAGACTCCTGAATTTCAGCGGATGAATAATCAACACTCCATCGCTTACTAGAAGGTTAAATAATTTTTTTAAGCAAATGGTTACTGTAAAAACACCGTTTGACACCATTAAAACAAGCTGCAAAGAAACAGAAGCCCAAGAAGGGTATTTCTGGTGATCTTTAGATCACGTGAAAGCTTTGTGGGCCCCTTGGCAAAGGAGAAGCTGACCTGAAATGCTGACAGCTGGCTGGCACCTCAGGGCTGCCCCACCAGCCCCTGCCCCATGCCCATCCCAGCCTTGTGCTCACCTTGTGCTACCCTGGCCCTTGTGTTAACACCAGCACTCGAAAGCCCATGCTCTGAGACAGATCAGAGGGGCAATCTGGGTTAAAAAATAACCCAGCAAAATATGTTTGCTTGTATCTGAGTGCATGTTTGAAAGCGGGCTCAGTTTCCCCGTGTGATTCATGGAAAGGCTGTACCAAGGTCTGTGCTGGCACCAGGGCAGGCAGGAGCAAGGGGTGAAGTGGAGCAACCCCAGGAGCCAGGAAGGAAAACACCACTCCCTGACACTGCTGCCAAATATTGTATCTTCCAAAGCCACTGCCTTAGACCAGAGCAGTCAAAGCCTGGACCTTAGCAAGGTTGTCCCAGCTTTACATCTTTGCTTACAGCCTTATTCTTATCAACAGGTTGGTCAGTTTATTGCTATAAAGTCAATTACGTGCAGTTATTCAAATGTCAGTATGTAGTGGTCTAGTCTAATCTAATCATTTTTATACACAAAATCTCATTTTCCTGTCATCATATTCACAATAATTACATCAATACGTTTGATCATTTAACTAATAAAGTCTTTAAGCCATTCTGAGTGATTAAGCTTTGTTGACACTATTATCTTTTGCATCCTCCAGTCCTATACTTTTCTTTTTATTGTTTGTTTCCTGCATATTGTTTCTGTAATTAATTTCATTGTGCCTGATCTGAAGCCCATGGAGGTGAATGCACAGACTTTCATTAACTGGAACAGGCTGCAGATCAGACCTCCTGTAACTGCGTTAATAGGCACGGGTCAAGGACTTGCAATGAAGAACACCTGCTTTATTGTCTGTTTCTATTGTTTTTTCAGCTAGCTTCATCAAACTAAAGATACTGATGCAGAAATGCAAACTCTTGTTGGCACAACACTGGAAAGTAAAAAAGTCTATACTGCATTCATTACAACAGGACTTAGAAATGCCAACCACAGCACAGGTTGCACTGTGCCTCACTCATGCACCCAGCAAGAGACGGACAGTGAGGGACTTAACTGGCACCACTGAGACTTAAATCCAGACAAGAGAAGTGCAAGTTTAGTGTCTGTCCCTGTCCCCACTCTCAGCTATGCCTCTCATTCTGCTGAGGTGCAACAGCACGTGTACCTGTGCAGATGCAATATTCTCTAATAATTTCCTTGTCTGATAATGTTACAGGAGATGGAACATTAATCCAAAAGGAAGGGCTGACTCTTGAATGTTTCTATCAATCCTGGTGCTGTTTGTTTGCACAGCAGCAATTATGGACTCTGCCACTGACAGCAATGAATAAATCTTTCCAATGTTTCCCTGATAAGAAGACTCTTTGCAAGAGATCATGCATACATGTCTCACAGGGCCCAAAGTTTCCTAATCCTTTTGCCATTCCACTTTTCAGTGTTATCAGATACACTGCAATGTCCAGCCTTGGAGGAGAAGCTTGAGCTGAAGGGACTTCTGCTGCCCAGTTTATACTGGTCCTGCTAGAAAGGCACCATTTGTGGCGTAGTAAAACCATTAAAACTCCAGCTCAAGTTGAAGAGAATCCTTGTTCCCATTAACTACTCAAAACATAACAGTAGTATTAGTGCACAGTCCCTGCTGGAAAGTATACCATGCTCTCACGTAGCTACAAAGTCAGCCTTAGCTGCTAAAGAGCTGTATTTTTGCACAGCAGCAGTGTGAACACACATGAGTTATCATGAGATGAAAAGCAGGCACTTAGCATTGTACCCCAAAGTCAGCAGTTCTGGACAGACACACGAGCTGATCTCAGCACGTTTACTTCACAGCAAAACCACATTGTTGTCTTCTGACTGTTTCCATCTCAGGAAAATAAATGAATGTTAACCGTCCAGAACTTTTAAAAAAATAAAATAAAAAAACCCCAACCTATTTTTAGCAATGAAGATAAGTTTTAAATCTCTTCCTTAAGCTTCTCAAACATTTGCAATTCGCCTCTTGATCTAAATCCAGATTCAGTTATTTATACTGGATTTATTGTCCATTACGCTTTGGCCACTTGCTGACCCTGTCTCAGACGCTATGTGAACTCTGGAGACAAACAGACCTTCCTCTGTGCCAAGCAGGAAAAATTTGAAACTATTTATCTGATATGACAATACTGATAATAGTGCAGAGAAGCACTTTGGACTTCTCCTAAAGGGTATGCTGATCTCAATTAGCTTCTATTTGCATTTCTTTTTGCCCTATGGATGAAAGATCAGGAGAGAGCCAACTTAGCTCTGTGCTTAGCAGAAATACAGAAGATGGTAAGTACAAGGACACATTATTTACGTGATCAATAAGAGTGACTTTGGAGTGCAGTCGAACACACTTTCTGAAGAATTATCTTAGACTTCAGTTCCTAAATACTGCGTAGCACTCAACTGCCAAAACAGGGATTTTTAATGCACTTGGCTCATACAGCTGGTCAGTAATAGGGACAGGAGTTTGTAGGCACTATCCAGGCCTTCTTCTGTAAAACATTTTTTTTCTTTAGCTAAAAATCTTCAATAGTTGAAATAAAAATTCTAGTTTACCCATCTCAGTCTTGCAGAAGGTGAGGTACAGGACAAGCAAAAGGGCAACTGAGATTGCACAGATTGGTCATGGTCCAGTGAGCAAGGTACAACTCTCGTACTCTTTCCTAAAATGAAAAGTGTGTGTTAAAAAGCAATCTTCTGGTAAGGCAGGGACAGCCACTCCAAGAAGGGAACCACTAGTAACCAGATTTCTATGTTTCTCAGGGCCTGAAATTGTTTCCCAAAGACATCAGTTAATGTCAGCTTTACCCACTTCTGATCTTATTTCTAATATTTGCCCACAGGCAAATGTCCAAAGCTTGGACATTTTTAAGGTATACCTCTGGAGGAGCTGAAAAGAGGCCCAAATGAGCTTAAAATATTTCCATACTTGCAAGAACTAAATGATTGTGTTACCTCACATCCCCATGTTCCTGGGACAGAGCCTTTACAGGGACAAAGGAGAGCTTGCTGTCCTCCCTCCGCCTGATGCCTGGGGAGCGTGAGG
Source organism: Antrostomus carolinensis (assembly GCF_000700745.2). Classification (NCBI taxonomy): domain Eukaryota; kingdom Metazoa; phylum Chordata; class Aves; order Caprimulgiformes; family Caprimulgidae; genus Antrostomus; species Antrostomus carolinensis. Next base: position 11,196 of record NW_010333806.1, read on the forward strand.
TGGGTTGGGAGCAGCCTTGTTGTGCCAGCCTGGTGCTACCACATCCCTGCTCAACCTACAACCTCCTCTTGCCTTCACTCTCTGCTCTGGGCAGCTGTGGCAAAGCCTCAGTGCACCAGGAGGACAGAGCTGGCACCAGTGCCAGTGTCTCCCATTCCCCTCAGGAGACTCATGCCCTCTATTTGCTGCGTTTGTCCTTCCTGTGCAGACGTGGGAACCACAAACACTGAAGTACTTTGAAGTCTAATGGCTCGGTAGCATACTGAAATGATAAAAAACCCACTAAGGGTGGCAGGGGAAAATGACTGTCTTTGAGGCTGCTTTGAGATATTTATGGTAAAGAAATGCTGGCCCAAACTCAAGGCCAGGCTTAGCAGCTTAAAGCAGGTGAAGCACAGGGGCAGCATGGCTGAAAAAGAAGCTCCTCCTGAGTTTGTGTACTGCAGCATCTAGAACATTCATAGACAAAAACCTGCCATCCAGGTGAGGGGGCAATGCTAGGAGCTCTCCTAAGCTACTCTCCAGTCTCTCCTTTCCTGATACCTTAGCACACTGGTAGTTTCTGAGAGGAGCCAGATGTGGATCCTGCCTCACTTCTCTTTTCTGAACATGCTTCTGATTAGAATGAGCAATGAGCATCAGTCACTGCGGATGGCAGCACGGGTGCATGTCTGTCTGCCCGTGCTTGCTGAAAATGCTGCCATGCAGCTCTGGCTGGAGGAGACTGGAGCAACCATGCTGGGAGCAGAAGTTCCCAGGCTGGGGCATGGTGTGACCAGCAAAGCTGACCTGCACTGCTGGCAAAGTGCCCAGGGCCTGATGGCATGCTCAGGAAAAGTGAAAACCCTAAGGGAGAGAAAGCAAAACAGACCAAAAATAAATGCAAGTGGAAGAGGCCTGCAGAGGCTCCATGGGCTGGTAGCTGCTGGCTCATGCCTGGGGTCCCAGGGTTCCTGGAGGCACCTGGGGCTCAGAAAGCTCTTTTCACCACTGACTTTGTTCTCTCCGGCAGTCCCTGACCGTGTCACACAGGTTCCTGCCAGTCCTGGAGATGGTGCCTTGGCCTTGGACAAGGAGCAGCCTCTGACATTTGGGCTGGGAACTGCCCCTGTGCAGGGTCAGCACCATCATTCTGCACATGAGCAGGAGCCTCATTGCAACAGCAACTCCCACGTGGACTCGCTCATGGTTTTCCCTGGGCTTCTTGCAGGTTCTTTTCAGAGCTGTGGGCTCCATGGCAAGACGCTGACACGGCAAGTGGGGAGGGATGGTGAAAAGGCTTGAGCAGTCCAAGCAATTCAGCATGGCCACATGAGAACAGAGCAGCATTAAATTTGTTGGCAAAAGCAAGCCCAGCTGCTTACTTCCACTGTTTTTACTGTCAGTACTGTATGGGGCTGGGACATTTCTGTTCCTCCATTTCTTTGTCCTGAACATGAATTTATTGTTTCAGGACATGATGAGGGAGTGGGGTTCAGGTGCTGAAATTTCAGAGAGAGAAGGAAACACCATGACCTGTCTTTCCAGCTCTTTATAATTACTTGGCTTTCTGGGTCTTCCCTGGAGGAGTCTTCGCTTCCTTCTGCCAATTGTACATGGAAATTAATTACTCTGATTCACATCCTGGACCCTGGCACCTGCTAATTAGGTGTCTGCGAGGACTGCAAGTGCGATATGCCCTATGTGGGGCTTCCTGAACTTACCCCAGAAAGGTAGTTCAGTGAGGATTTCCTGTAGTGCCAAAGTTCACTCAAAAACCTCCCTTCCTCGTTTCTCCACCTCAGGCTGCTCACTGCCCCCTTCCTGGACTCCTCCAGCCCTCAGAGTCTTTCTAATTCAGCAGAGCCCCCCAGAGAGTCACATGGGCACAATGATGAAAACGAGGAAAGGAGCAGGAACGGCAGGGAGAGAAGTGCCTGTCCTCACTGAGCCTCTGCAGAGGGCTTTTAGGTGCCAATGATGCCTCAGGGCTGAAAATACAGGTTGCAAGTGGTTCCTGATTCCCAGGTGACGACGTTAGTGTCAAGATTCATGTATGATTCTCTAATGCTGGGCAGTGATGCATAAATACTGACCATTAAAATGAGGGCTCTGCTACCAGGTCTAGTCTGGGACCAGCACCCACACACAGGTCTCTAGTGTGATTTTTGCAGTGAGAAGGTTAAAATGCTGGGTTATTTTTTTCATGGCTGGCTCACTGGAGCCAAGCATGACCTATCCAGAGCATTATGAACACAGATAAGTCTGAACTCTAGGCTCCAAGACAAAGCCATTGTCAATAAAGACCTTTTTATAGCCCACACATGGTAAGAAAACCCCTTTGGTTACCCTTATCTCTGCGGGGTTTGAATGAGACTGTGCCGGGCTCGGCAGTCAGGTAGGCTGAGCACATACACAGGGGAGAGCCCGCCACACTGTCATCCTGTTCCTTCAGCAACCACACAGTAGTGTTCGTTCCCATATCTAAGCTTTGGCAAGACTGTAGAGAACAAAGCAACTCAAAGAAAGGTCTCTTGAAGTTGTTTCACACTCTTGGATGAATGTGTCTTAGCTGTACACAATTTTACTGCATACCCTGCGGCTGTCCCTGGTGGGACACGGAACAGCAGGAGCAACAGACCACACTGTGGTACTTTGATGCTGGTTTTGGTTAAACTCAAGCTATTTTG
>NW_010333806.1:13940-21898 GCF_000700745.2 Antrostomus carolinensis
GTTTCTGCCCACATCTGTGGAAAAATCAGCTGCCAGTTCAGCTGTGGCTCTCTGATGAAGGGGAACCTGAGTCTGGGTTTTGAGGAGGCAGGACAGCCTCCAGGAGCCTTCTCCTGTTCCCAGGGGAACCCCAGAGCCAGGGATGAAGATAAAACACAAGTTTCAGTTTCAATTCACTTTTAAAACCAGTGCCTTTTCAAAAACCAGTCCACATCTGTGGAAAAATCAGCTGCCAGTTCAGCTGTGGCTCTCTGATGAAGGGGAACCTGAGTCTGGGTTTTGAGGAGGCAGGACAGCCTCCAGGAGCCTTCTCCTGTTCCCAGGGGAACCCCAGAGCCAGGGATGAAGATAAAACACAAGTTTCAGTTTCAATTCACTTTTAAAACCAGTGCCTTTTCAAAAACCAGTTTCCATAGTGACAGAGAACTGTGGCACCATTGTGAAGGACCAAAAAGCCCCGACAGGGTATTAGCCAGAAATTCATCAGTGCGGCCAGCTCTGGAGCAGCCAGCCCCCAGCCCCTGCTGCCTGCACAGCCGGGCTCGGCTTCAAACGCCTTCCCTGCCCACCAGCCACACTTTCAGCTGCCTGTGGGCAGTGCTGCCCCTGAGCACTACACCTTCGCTTAATCACAGGTAAAATGATGTATTTCCAAAAAGGGAATATGCTCTGGTTGGGTTTAGCTGTATTCAAGCTTACTTTGCTATAAAGGGGAAAGCCAGATTTGAAGACAGCTTTCAACCATTGTTTCCTGATGCAGACTGGTGGGAAAAATATGAAATGTGCTCACGATCATCCAACGAGTCAGCAGAGGAGCCCGGCTGAAAGCCCAGGTCCCATTTAATTCTTATTTACTTGAACACGTTGCCTCCCACCTGCCCTCTCACTATCTGCCATATGGGGTACTTCCACCCATACATATAATCCAGACTTCCCAAAAGGACCTAGGAAATCTCACACACTCATATTATTCTTCTGGTCCTTGCCATAACTCATAAGAAGTGTGCCAGAGTGGCTCAGAACATCCACCAGGTCCAGCTCAGTGCCAGGTGGTGGAGGTTTGCAAGCAGTGGATGCCACCACTTATTCAAAGTGCTCATTTGCTCTCATCCTTCATTACCTGCTGGAATACATTGCAGTCTGTAGTATGCAAAGAAACACAACCACAATACTCCTATAAGTAAGAGATCACCTTACAAGTCAAGTCTCAGCTAAACTTACAGTGCCTGTCAAAGTTACTTGCAGCTTTTCGGTGATGTGCATTAGGCACGTGTAAGAGGCAGAGAAAAGTGAGTTGTGATTTGTACAAATCTCAGGAACCCTTTCAGCAGGTCTGGCACTTGTGTCTTTCCTCAGGAACACACCTGAGGCCACAGACATCAGTGAGGGTCTCTGTGGTCTGTAGGGCCATTTGGTGTGCGTACAGCTTTTCAGGGGACAAGGACACCTGCCCGAGGAACACAGGGAAGTAACGGCCCCAACAAGTACTGCAGGGTTTGCAGCGATTCCCAAACAGAAAGGAGTCATGGCACGGAGCCGGCCAAGGCTCTTCTGGCACTGACAGCAGGGCACCAGCCCAACTCAAAGTGTACACTGGCCACCTCCTCCAGCGCCAAACCAAGCACTACCCCTTCAGTTTTATGATAAACTCACTTTTTTCTTACATATTTTACAATCATTATTCCCTTCCTGCTCCTCCTATTTTTGCCTGCATATCCGTGTGACCCTTTCGGAGCTGAGATTACACACAAGAAAACAGAGTGTGATCGGTACAAATGCATTTTTTTGTCACAGAAGAATGTTTTGCACGTTGTTTCCTGTTAAACCATTGGAAATGATATATCCAAACAAAAAATTGTCCTGCTGGTGCCAGATTTTAACTCAAATGAAAAAGGCCATGTTCTATAGGAAAGAAAGCAGAAAGAGAGGCATATTTAGACCAGTTCTTATACCAGTATCTCACCTAAGGGTAGCTGTACTGCACCAGACTGAGGGTTCATCTGCCCTGGGGCTGACAGCAGCTAACTGCTGCAGAGCCCCAGAAGAGGCCAAGAGGCCAGACATATTTGCTTTGTATATTCCCAGCCTCCAGCAAGCAGCAGCTCAGGAATTTAATACAACAGCGGTGAAATTGTGTATATATTGTTAGGACAAGCTGAATATATAAAATAAGAACTATGTATGTCTTGAAAATTAATCATTAGGATTCACCAAAACTCAACAAGAGCACCACTCTGGCTGTCTGATGAGTGAAGGCACTGTCTTCGGGAGGTATTTCCTGCAAGAGACAAAATTTTCCCTTGCTTCCTCGAGACCTTCAAATGACCCTACTGATTGTTAAAATTCCATTAGAAAGTGGCTGCTGGGAAGATGTGCAATAAATAGCTGCTAAGATCAATGACAGTCCTGCTGATTTAAAATCAATGTATTGCTTGCTGACAGTGCCGGCAGTGTTTTCCTCTGGGAAATGTAACAGTGATTGGCTTTAAATAAATATAGTGGTAAAAAACTTTATCTGAACCCATGAGTGATTCAGACTGATTTTCAAGTAATTCTGAAAACACCTGTTGCCCACAGACAAGACTTTGAGATGATCAGGGACTTTGAATGCTACAAGTCATGGTGGACCTCTGGAAAATACCAGAGAACAGCAGAATTTCTGAAAATGCTCTCTGAAAAATAGGTACTTTAGGTACCTAGACCATCCATCGAAAGCCACCGGTCACTTCTGAAAATCTGAGACGGACAACACCAGGTTACTATGGCTCTAATGACCACCACACACCTTCTCCAGGCCAATTCCTTACTCCCCTCCCAGCTTCTGGCTGGCCCTCATCCCATGTGACACCATGCATTCATGATGAGTATAAGGCCACCAAAACCTAAAATGCCACCAAAAGTTGGTCTCACCCACCAGCCACCAGCACTTGGCTTTCAGTTGGGCTGGGATCCTTTCCCTCTTCTTCCTTAAAGCTTCTTCCTCGTCATGAGTACAATTTTTCTGTCAGACGCTCAGCTATATTGCTTTAATGAAAATAGACATTAAAACATTTGCCCTACCTATATTCTGTTTTGTAACCTGACCATTTAATTGCATCATGTTATTTCCCTGCAAATCATCTGATGATGTTTCCCAGGACAAGCCTTCACCCCTTTTCGTGCATGTTGCAACACTCTGGCTATTATGAACTCCTGGTTGTAGAGAAGTGTATCACTAAATTACTAGTGAATTGGTCGCTAGATAAATCAGAGCTCTTTTTGGTGGGTTTCCTAACCTGGGAAATGGGGCACCTGAGTGAGAAACAGAAATTGTAACTGCATCAGAACATTTATTTGAGGTAAGGCTATACCTGATATTTTAGTTTATTGAAGAGCTTCTATTGAACTCTTCTCAATTTCTTTTATCTTGTCATGTGTTACATGCAATAGTTTTAAAGGACAGTACAAAGATATAAATCTATTTGCTGGGTAACGAACGGGAGGAGTTGGAAGCCACTGTGCAGTGAGAAACCTAAGATCTAATTGCTATCACTGAAACGTGGTGGGACCAACCACACAACTGGAGCTCTGCAGTCAACGGCTATAAACTCCTCAGAAGGGACAGGCGAGGACGGAGGGGAGTGGCACTGCCCTCCATGTGAAAAAATGGATTGGCTGCACAGAACAGAGATGAACAGGTTGAGAGCTTATGAGTAAAAATTAGGGGACAAGCCAACAAAGGAAACCTCATGGCTGGTGTTTACTGCAGGCCACCCACGCAAGGGGAGCCTCTTGATGAAGTGTTCTTACTTTGTCTACAGGAAACATTGCTCTCACGTGCTTGGATCCTGCTGGGGCACTTCAATCACTCTGATATCTGCTGGAAAAGCAGCACAGCAAGCTGTAAGCAAGCCAGGGGTTTGAGCAACCTCATGTAGTGGAAGGTAACCCTGCCCACGGCAGGGGGTTTGGACTAGATGATCTTTAAAGGTCTCTTCCGACCCAAACCATTCTATGATTCTATAAACTGTAAACATTTTAGATTTTATGATTTACTTCCATGCTTAGAAGAGAACTTTAAAAAATGGAGAATATTTTTCCTTCCCTTTTAATCTTTTTAATAAGATTTTAATGTGCTTGTTTTGATGGCGATCAGGATAAGAACCAATCACAAACAAGCACAGTCCCATAATGGACCTGCACTCTGGATCCCGCTTAGCTACACACGTGCTCATCTCTAGAAATATTAACTTTCCATACACATGTACATACACATACACACGACACTGATTAAGCCCAAACAGCAAATTGATTTTATGCCTGGGAAGAAAACTTTCAAACATAAAGCCTATAAATAGATGACGTGTTGACTTTCTGCCTCAGTAAATAGCCTGAAAAAGTGCTCTCAGGAGGTGTGAATTTGCAGTGTCCCACCCTTGATTTCACTGAGATGTTAATTCTGCAGTCTAAATTCAATACTTTATGTTTATTATAATTATGGGAACTGCCATCATGGGGGAAGCAAAGGCAATTGCTGAATTTCTCTAAGCATCAGTAAATAAATCTGTACAGAAAGGAAAGAGGACGATATGCTCTCGTGCAGGGAGAAACATCAGATTACTTGACATGAAAAGTATCAGGAACCAGTGCAATGCCCAGTACACAAGCCACAAATGGGCCTAAATAGAGTTAAAATTAATAGACAAAATAGCAAGCCACACTGGCTGTATCCCTCAGCTGCTGTCCCAGGACCTGGGTGCATGGCGCTCGGAGCAGTCAGCAAGGAGATGACTCAGGAGCATCTCACATGGGTGAGTCTCAATTAAAACTTTTCCAGTACTTAATGACACACTTTTGTACTCCTAGTTAATCTGAAAGTGTAAAACGAAGCATGTGCCTCCATGGCCCATTGGCAGAGCCCGTTCCAGCAGAGTGAGAGCGGATGGGGTCTCCCTCGTTCCAGAGGCACCTGAACGTGAGAGATTCTTTGCTGCTCTTCCAGCCATTGCTGGAGGTAGGACAACCTCCCAGAATAATAAACAGCTTTATGGCTGTCCGAGTATTTTCCTATAAACACCCACATATTCTATTTCATGAAAATATCCACAGACCCTTGCACTGCGAAGGCAATCCCTTTTTGGAAGAGTCTGTCTTTCCTGGCTGTGTTTGAACTGTGTTTAACAACACAGGGTTCTGAGTCTTCCTGACGCACTGGGCTTCGGGGGGAATCCAGCTATGAGGAACTGGTGGAGTCCATGGACTGACATTTCTCCAGCAGGAAAATAAACCAGTGAGAAAAAAAATACAAAGAGGGGAAGAAAAAAGGGTCAAGCTATTATTGAAAAGTTTGGCAGTTCATTTTAAAAAGAAATAATATGTCCACATGAGCCATGGAGCTACTGCACACACATGGAACCACGGGGCTATGTGCAGTAGATCAAACAACATGGGATCCTCCAGAAAAAAAACTGGCTGTGTTTTTTTTCTTGCTGAAGATGGGACTTCTCTTGCTTTCTTTTTGCTCCCCCACACACCACAAATGAACATGCACAGAAGTACTTAATGCTCCGTTTTGCTGTACCCAACCCCCATAAATTTATGCTCATGTAATTACTGCTCTCTGTTTGCCTACTGATAGCGAGTTAAAAATACCACACACACCCTAAATTAGAACTGGTTTCTATTTTTTGTTAAATCCCTGCAGTTGATATAGAACAAAATGTTGTGATGAGCCACATGAGTTCTCTCTTGCCTGCGCTAGGCAGGACAGGAGACTGCAACACCACCAGCAAAAAAACCCCACCAAAAGCATGGTATACACAAACCAAGACAACTTTGATTGTGTTCTGAAGCCACTGATCCTGTGTTTCCTTTGCTGGATTCATCTGCTGCTTGGTGTTTCTACAGTGAGAATAGATTTGTGCCAGGACCTGTTCTAGCAGAGCTTGCATTTAGATAAAATGTAAAATATTTCTGCTCTATCCAAATTCCCAATTTATACTCCAAAATGCTCCTAACTTAGATTAAATGTAAAATATTTATGTTATTTAGAGACAATGTAAATAAAACATAACTCAGATAAAATGTAAAATGAAATGTTAAACATTTATATTCTATGTAAATTCCTAGTTTATGGTCCAGAGTGTCCCTCACTTAAAAGGAATTTCATATCATTGATAGCATTTATTTTGATAGTGGGAAAATGGACATCAGCCCATGAATAATCTTGTGAGTCACATGAAATCAATCTAGTATTAAATAAACAACAACAACAACAGCAACATCCACCTTATATTCAGGTTGTAAAATCTTTGTCATAGGAGCCATCTCTTTATTACATACAAATACTGTACGTGCCATTAGGACTTCTGAATCTCTATTTTTAAAAGGTTTGTGGAAGGAACTGTCTGGAAATCTCAAAAGGTCAACTCCCTCCCAAGCAAAACTAACGAGATTATTGAGTTTCCCAGAGCCTGTTTGAGATGGATCTGCACACAGTTTCCCCTTCACTTCTGACAGGTTTCTCTGAGCTAATAACATAGTATGAAAACCCACCCTGAAGTGTTAACATATTTCGAATGTTTGCACCAATGGCACAGAGAAATACCTCATTTATGAGAGCAGGTGAAGCTCCAGCTGGTAACCAGTGAAGAGATACTGCATTAGAAAAAAAGAACGATGCAAAGCTGCATCCCCCCTAATACCATCTCCCACTTCTGGAGCGGCAGAGACAATACCTGAATGCAAACATGCCCCTACCCACTGCACTGCCTGGCTCGTCACTTCAGGCATGGCCAGGATCAGCAGATGGAGAGTCTGGCTAAGGGACCAAGGAACAGGGGTTTTTGGGTTTTTTTTTTTTTGAGGTATTTAAATGCCAAGACTTAATCAAGCTCCCAGAAGGATTTTCCAAAGCAATTAGGAACCCAAATTCTGAGAGTCGATTGGTCCTTCTGAAAACCCTGTATGGTACCAAAATAACTGCACCCTTGGACATCTAAATACCTCTGTTTCTTTGTGCTGCTTCTGCTAGGGACTGTCCCCTTGATTTCAGCAGGGCAAAGCATTCACTGTGATAAGCTGTGAAACTTCTTCCCATTCCCTAGTTCACCTAACTCCCCCCAAAAAGGGAAAGCTTAATCTTTCTCTTCTTCCTTAATGAAAATGTTGCTGCCCTATGAACTATTTTAACTGAAACTAAAACCAGCACTCAGTCCCCTGGCCGTGGCCAGGCGGGACTTTGCTGTACAGAGAACAGTTTGCTTTGATCTGATTGAGGTTTACTTGCCACAGATTTCACTGCAATGCCTTTCTAATCTGATAGTGCAGATTTACGTTTTCTTTTTTTCGGGTAGAAATCCCTCTCAGAATGATAAATGACGCAAAAGTTGCAGCATCCATCCCGGTCCCATCGGATGGTGATGAGCCAGACGCTGCCCTCTCTCTATTTACACGTCTCTATTGACAGAAATCGGGCTGCCTGTGTGGGATCTTGGCACTGCTGTTCGTATACATTTCGTCCTCAGAAATACGATACCAATCTATTGCACAAACACTGCAAAAGAATTGCACAGATTTTTTTTTTTAATTTTTATTTTTTGCTTTACAGAAGAAAATGTTCCCTTGATGTGATAAATACTGAACATGACTTTTGCTCAGGCTGTAAATAGCAGATTACTTAATCATCTACTATTTAAGTACCTGTTTGTTTTGTTATGAAGTGAAACTTTTCAGCAAGATCGTATTACAGTAGAGCGGCTTCCTGCATCCTTAAATATTAATCCTTGAGTAAAACCAGACCGAAGGTAGTCCCAGGGTCACGGTAATAAGCCTGAGCTGCTGCACCCCACTCTCTGGTATCCCACATGAGACGTTCCTCACCCTGTCTTTGTGCCAACACCAACATTTTTGCAGCCTCGGGATGACCTTGGCAGGTGGATGGGGATGGGGAGGTGAGCGGGGAGGGACCCGCTCCTGGG
>NW_010333807.1:0-16425 GCF_000700745.2 Antrostomus carolinensis
TAACTCTATCCTAGCCAAACCAGGACACATGGCTAAGAACATAAGTACCAAAGCAAGGACAGCCAACGTACAGCTCCTGCAGCAAGCACAACCCAGCCATGCTGCTCAGGTAGCTCAACTTAGAGCCTAATGACATATAGAATAGTAACTGCTATAGACCTGGAGGGAAGTCAAGGTCTGTTCCTGTATGAAACCTATCACTTTATTACCTAACATATTACACTAAGTGTTGTTTAACTGAAAGAACTTTGTACAAGAACTTTGGATTTCTTGCTTAATTCTCCATCTTTAGTTACGAAAAAATCTTGGCTGTTTTTGGAGGACATGTGCCAAATGAGCTGAAATCAATGGAACAGCTCCAGGGGTGAATTTGGATCACTGTATGTTGGACTTTCAAAGAAAAACTGCAAAAATCACAAGACTGCTTGAGGCAGAGACCTCATGTGAGTCATGCGAACTGTTACTATGGATGGAGGGAGGAGGAGGGGCAAAGGAGAAAAAAGGGAGACATTTTAATTGCATCAGGACAACAACATGGGAGACTTGTTGTGTGTAAGTGCTGTCAGACCAGGATGCTGCAGCTGCTGTTCAGAGAGAAGGGGCTCCCAACATATCCAAGGCCTTCAGCACACGGAAGCAGTGTCTACAGCAGAGGTATTTAATATCACACCATGATACTTGTGCATTGAGATAGGTTAAGCCTGGGTTCTTCCACTTGTTGTGGCAGTGCAAAACATTCACATTTGCTTCTAAGCAGACAGCATCAAACTTTGCAGCTTTAGGTTTGTGAAGCTACTGAAAGAGGACTCTGTGCGTGCCTTAGATAACAATAAATGCCTTTGATGTGATGAACAGGGTGGAGGTTGCACTCCAGCAAGCTCTATGCCAATGAGAAATTGTAAAACAGGGAGGGGGGAGCCAACAACCTATAGTTTTGGAGGAGGCAGCATGCCATAGATTACAAATCCTGTTATATTTGAGTCAAATGATAATGCAGGCACCCATCCAATGTAGCTGCTCAGGAGGAACTTGCAGGCTGCCTGCCATCCCTTACCACTATTTTTATAGTTTTACAGTTTTATACAGTTTTATTTTTATAGTTTTATGGCTCTGTTACGCTGCACGGGTCAAATTAACAGGCTGTTTGAATTATACAGTGGTGAGAAACGCTCAATGTGATGTGGGGTGGGAGGGCAGGGTTTAAGGAGGAGAAGACATAAATTGGAACTTCCTGAAATTTCACTCCTGCATCTGGTTTTTAGTCCCTTCTCCAGCAGATTGTTATCTAGAGACAAATACATCAAGGGTAAGAGAGAATAACATGCATTTAGAATCATACTGGTAGAAGTGTCCTCTGCAGTTAAGGCAGCTTCATCTGCATGTGTTCTCAGAGTGGGCGCTCCCACTTACCACAGTAGGAACCCATAGGAACATACAGACAGTTGCTCCCCTTACAGAAGGAACTGAGAAACTATACTGGAGATCTGTGACTGATGTGAAGTACTCAAAGCCACTGCAGTGAAGGAGGAAAGAAAGAATTATGTCAGTAAAATGGTGGTTTGCCAGTGATGTAGTTTGCCTTCTTTACCTGTGCCAGCTGTCAGATGTAACCAGAGCACCCCTTCCTCTACCCTCACTGCAGTCCCCGTGGCTCCACACGCTCCAGAGTTGGAGGTGCAGGAGGCAGAGGCCTTGGAGTTACACCAGTCCTTTCCAGGAGCAGGATGTTGTGGAGAGGTTCAAATGGGTGAGTGTGCAGCATCCACAGAGCCAGACAGGAGGTATTTCATCCTATGATTATTCCAGCCATGAATCAGTATTTAATTGCTGAACGACATGCTAGTAGCTTCTTGTTCTACCCAGCAATCTAAAACACACACCAATTTCTTCACAAAGCAGAGACAAGGCATCCCCTTTGGAGCTGCCACATCCTATGTACATCTAGAGAAGCTGTGTGAAGGATCCTGTGCAACTGTGTACAAGGGGATCAGCAGGTGAGCAAGGACCACCAGTGCCATTATTGTCTTCCCAGTGCCCGCTGAAAACACCTGTTACAGGAATCTGTAAGGATGAGCTTGAAGCTGGGCAATTTAGAGTACTTACAGGAAGAAAAAAGCAAATCAAAAGTCCAGCTTTGCCTTTAACCAGGATATTTGCAAAGCCCCATCCCACTTTTTCAGGGAACTCCTCCACTACAGCCATGGAAGCTCCACAAGGACACTTTGCTCTGCAGCTGCATGCCAGGAGATTGTCTGGCTGCACCAGGAAGGGAGTGAGGGTTTTCCTTGGAATGAGGGATCCTTGCATGATGGAAAAAATGGAGTTCCTGAAGCCATACTCTAGCAATACCCGGTCTGCAGAATGGTGCTACTCTAGCCAGGTGGGCTGGCTCCCATTTCCTTGCTAATGAAGACAAGATGGAGGTGGTTGGCAATACATTTCTGAGTTTAGACTAGGTTGGGGAGTGAGCCATAGAAATTTTGCTTGGGTAAGTGTGGAGCACTCCAGGAGACTGTTAACATTGTCATGCCAAGCACTGATGTGCTTTGTGTGACCTTCCACTCTGACCTGACAGGATCAACGGCCAGTTGGTGGCATTGAAAGTGATCAGGCTGGAGGCAGAGGAGGGAGTGCCCTTTACAGCCATTCGGGAAGGTAAGACATAAAGAGCTTCTTCAAACATTGGTGAAGAGTGAGGGACAACATTCTTGAAGAGCAATTGTTTTAACCATGTCACATCTTCCCGAGTCCCTTCTTGCCTACTCAATGTGCTGGCTGTCCTTCTCCCAGAACTGTCAGTGTCTTTATCCCCTCCTGAAGGAGGTCTTTGTGCTGGGCTGGGTGAGCACGTGATGGACCCAGAGGGAACTGTAACGCCGGTGTATTCCCTCATGATGGATGCATCTGAGCTTGTGAAAAGGAAGTGCTGGCTGCAGCCAGACCATGTACTTTCTAGCAGTGTAGAAGCCCTCCTACACCTCCTGCCTGCTACCTGCTCTGTAATTCCTTTCTCCCTCCCATTTCTATACACTACCACTGCACAGCAGTTTTTGCCACTGTTGCATCAGGCAGTTGTGGACTGGAAGTGCAAACTGGAAGTGCCCTTTGCACCAGGGTCTCTGCTTGCTGTTACTATAAACAGTGCCACTTTCCTGTGTGATGGCAGCTGATACCTGGACCATCACATATCCCAGCCTGAAGAGAAATGCTTTCAATAAAACTGGTGTTTAATAACATCTATCATTTCAGGCTGGTGAGAAATTCTTTCTATCAGTCGACTTTGTAGAGCAGTGGGCAAAATGTCTGCAGCTTTCTCAGTTTCTTTTAGAAATAAATGCTTTTGTTTAAGTGCTTGATTTTGGCTGAATGTATTTACATGTCCCTACAGACCAAGTTCACAAATTGCCTGGTTGATTAAGGCTTCTATTTTCGTCTGCTCTACAATCCCAAGAGGATCATAATCTGGTTTCTTCCTTACACATAAAAAAGCAACCTTTGTGCCAGTCTGTTGCCTGGTATTAGTGAGAGCTATCAATGTAAGCGGTCTCACATACTTTGGTTTTTACCTTTTATTGCAGTTCAAAACTAAGGTTGATCTTGTCACTGTGGGAATGGTGTGTTAGGAACCAGGTATGCCAGCTTTCACAGAGCAGCCAGAGCACAGAAGGACTCTGATACCATATTCAACTCAGAATAATGAGAGAGGTCAGTGGACCCACTCTAGGTTTATAACAGTGTAATTAAGATAAGAAAGTTTATAAAGTCCTTAGTCGATTCTGGGTGAAAGCAAGGAGATACCTAAATATGTCTATTTACAGAATGGCTTGTGTTACCATTTCCTATACAGGCATTTGCTGTGGTGCTTTTGCTCTGCATTTACACTTGTAGCCCACCAGTAAATTAAGCCTTAAAAGCTTTATCTACATAGAACTAATGACGCTCTAAAGATCAGCACCCCTTTACCATGCTCTACTGGACAGGCTGAGAGCCTTAACTTCATTCATTGTGGGAGAGAACAAGGGTGATCCTAAGAAAGGTCTACTTTAAATAGATCTTTTGTGTACTGCTGAGCTTTGCAGCATCTGACATCTCAAATTTACAATGTAAGTCAGTAGCTCAAACAAAGCACAAGATTTATTAACGTGGTACATTCCCTGCTACCCTGGAGTAATGGCACTTCTCTGACAAAGAGCCACTTCACCTCAGGAAGCCCCAGAGAAATGAAATGTGTTTAAAGCTCAGTTCTGGCAGAAGCACCTGACACCCCAGCAGGGGTTGTAGAAGCGACCAAGTGAGGAGCAGTTCCCAGAGGCAGGATTCAGGCACAGGGGCTGAATTCTCCCTATTACTGTGGACCCTCTGCACTGCTCTTCCAGAGCAACAGCTCTGGTCATACAGGATTGTTGAGGTACCAGAGAGCCAGGTTAGCAGCCCCTTTCTGCAGAAGGCTGGATTTAGCCAGAGTATCTTTACTGGGTTCATAGGCAATTAGGTACAATGTGGAGTGGGATTAAGGTTCATACTGCCATGCACTGGAAACATACTGGCGGTAGCTAAATGGACTAGCATCAGTACTAGAGGCAGTTTAGCTGCAGCAGCACCAAGCTCTGTGCAAGAACTAATTTACAATCTGTGCTGTTTCCAGAAGTCATGCTGAATCAGGCATCCCTTGCTGCTCAGCAGTCTCAGTATTGACATATGCTTAGGCCACAGCTGTGTAATACAGTATGTCTGGCTGTAGGGCTTTTAGAACCAGGTGAAATTGTTATGGTCACAAAAGGCAAAGTGCTAATCCAGTACAAATTTGCTTTGTCAGCATGAAACTCTTCAAATATCTTTTGCAGATTGTTTGAAAAACAAAAACCAGCTTTTATCCAGGACCAAAACTCATTTGGCCTCCCATGGCTGGCCCAAGCTCTGTATTGTGTGCTTTGGCTAATTCAGCAGAAACGAGATTATATGCCCATGCTTTATCTGAATGAAATTTGTAGCACTGTGTGGTCTGACAGTAAACTAATTTGGCAGGGAAAGGTGAGTCTGGAGAGGCTCTGAGGCTATTCTGCTATGTCAGAAGATGAACTAAAATCTGGAGTCAGGGACCCCTGCTTTTGTTGAGCTTTGGGGCTTCTGTCTGTGCACAGTTTTGGTATAACAGCTGGCTTGGATTCTTCAGTAGTTCCAGGGATCTACAGGCACAGCAATTCCAGCTCCACCACTTCCCTACATCCCTCCTCTCTACAGAGCTACAGCAACTATTGTCTCAAACAAATGGCAAATGATGAAGCTGTGCATGCTCTTCCCCCATAAAGACTATCTTTGAGACTTTGCTGAGAAGCTGCCTTCATGAGTGTGTCGGCTGGAGCCTGCTCTATCTCAAGAAACCTAATGCAAAGCTGAAAGGCTCAGAAAGCTGTAGCATTTGTTTTAGCATCAGTCAGTGCTCTGTGGTCTACATGGAGGCAGAGACTCTTCCATGCGCTGCCCACTCCATCACCACACCCTAGATGTGCTGTGGCTTGGCAAAGGCATGTCAGCACCTAAGGACCAGTGCCACACAGTTGCAATGATGCTTTTAGATGGTTAGGCCAAAAGAAAAAATGTGCCAGAGTTGTATCAGTACAAACAAGTTATTCTTCACTCAGTAACTTCACCATCTCTGCTCTTTGAGTTTTAAACCAGAGTAGTAACCAATATGCTTTCTCCAAGCTAAAAGGACAGAGCTAAATTCAGAATTCAGCTGTAGAATTCATGTACAGTGATGTCTTTTGGCAGATTTTTATACCCTGACACTGTGAAGCTGGAAGCTGATAGAAATTCAGCTTTCCCTAGATATCTCCTAAGAGCCCTGCTGAGGGTACGTGCCAGGAGGTGGATGGGAGAAGGATGAGAAACTCAGTAACAGGCCATGAGGTGTTGCATTCTGGCTCTGGGAGCTCCTAGCCCCTGCCTCTCAGTATTTGCCTTGAATAAATTATTTATCCTCAGCTGAGGAGCTGACAGCTGGGAACTGTGAACTGCTATTTCTGACAGAGGCAAGATCCCACCTCTGAGAGATGGACGGGTTCCTGCCAAGCCTGGAGCACTGATGCTTGGTTCTCTAAGGACCTGTTCCATCCTCCTCCAGACTCAGTAGCTGCTGCTTCTTACAGAACTGCCAAGTTTGGACTATTTCTTAACAGCTTTTTTACTTCCACTGCCTTGTTGTGTGTTCTTTCTCCTTCCACTTTCAGCAGCAGCGGTTAAGTTGATCTTCCTTTTGTGTTTCCCCAGCTTCTCTTCTCAAGCATTTAAAACATGCCAACATTGTACTGCTTCATGACATTATCCAGACCAAGGAGACACTAACATTTGTCTTTGAGTATATGGTGAGTTGATCTGTTTCTAGCTTCCTCTGGAGCTAGTACTGGGAAGTGGCTGCATAATTAATTTACTGAATCATGAGACATCTACGAAGAAATGAGTTGTAATCCTTCAGTGCGATGACTGATTTTACTTCTTGATCTCCTGCTTTCCAGCCACACAGCCTTACTCCTTTCTTTCTGTATATGCGACAGCTGTATGCAAAAATGATTCCACATCTTGTCGCCACTAGAGTGACAAACACTATTTACCTCCATTTCTGCCTTGACAACACAATAAAAGTACTGTTCTTGAGCCACAGCAAGGATAGGAAACAACGGTATGAGCTCACCTCCCAGTTGGAGTCAGATTTGGCACTGACCCCAGTGGCTCACCATGACCAAGCTGGGGGTTGCTCTCATGGGGAGGGCAGGATGCCAATAAAAAAATTCTCAGCATGAGTCTTGCTACTTCTGTTGCTTTTGCTGATAGCTATCAACCAACTTATAAGGAAAATACAGAGGCTATGTCTTCTTACTGCAGTTTTATGACTAATTCTGGTACAAGTATGAATTCTGTTTACTACCAGCTTCAGGTCATAAACTGCTAGGGTGAGATAACAGGTCAGCCAGGTCCCTAATTTAATCCAGCACTTACACATATCCATGTGTGCTGCATCAGGTCAGATGTTTGCCAAGGTGAGAGCGACACCTTTGTAGTAGTTGCTATTTTTTCCATTTACAGAAGAGGCATTGTTGGTAGAAGCATTTCACACTAATAGCTTTGCTTCAAGTTCTCCTCTTTTCTTTAGCACACAGATCTAGCACAGTACATGGGCCAGCATCCTGGAGGACTTCACTTGTGCAATGTTATGGTGAGTTGCTCAAAAGACTAGTATCCCTTTAAGTATGAGGAAGTGTTATTTTCCACTATGTATGGTCACTGTAAATTGCTTACTAATATTTATCTGTTCCATATATGACAAACACTTTGGAGAAAAGCTGCCTTTGATAAAGATGTAACAACCTCCCTCTCAGTCTCCAAAGCCTTTTTTCGGTTAGTTCCTCTTCCCATTTTCTGAGCCTACGAGAGGATATTCAGCTTTTGTGAACAATGACATCTTGTGGCAAGCAAATCTGTCTCTACACAAATTTGTACCCTCTTATCATTAGAAAACATTATTTATCTCTCTAATTAAAAACTCTCAAATCTCACTCTCCCCTCACCTGGAAGTATCTTCATATTTAAAGTCATTTAAATCCCTTTTGTTTCTACTACAGCTTTTTGGGATTGGTTGACTAGACCTGAGCACAGGTGAAGATGTACCCTTACTTTATAGATTGATGTTATAGTCTCCTACTCTCCTCTGTACACATCTTCACATTTAATTAATTTTCATGATTGTTGCTGCACACTGACTTCAGGTTTCAGTGCACATGTCCTCAGTGAATGCCTGAGTCCTTTTCCTGAGCAGCTTCAGTTAATTTATCTTACAGCTGTCAATAATAGCTTTGTATCTTATCAAACTGCCTATTCATCTGATTTTGTCAGATCTCTCTGAAGTTTCTCACTGTCACTTCTTATCATGGCTAATCTAAATACTTCTGTCATCTTCAAATGTTGCCTCCTTGTTCACATCTTCTTCCAGATAGTTGTTAAGCAACACCAATTCTAATGAAGTTTGTTGGGGCCCCAGATTTTAAACATCCTAAAAGCTCAGATGTATCCAAGATGCAGTGCTGTTGTTTTGGCACAGATCTCAAGGGCTCTGCTACCAGACAGGCTTGTAAAGACCATGGAGTACATGGCTGTAACATGTACTCACTGGCATTTCTGTGAGTAAAAACTAGCCAGCTGCTCTGTTTTCCTGTCCAAAATCCTCATTGTCAGCAGGAACTGAACTGCGAAACGATTTACTGCTCCTTTAGGAGGGTCATCTAGCTTGCTTCATTTCTGCTGGCAAATGTTGTTTGTTTTTTCTCTGAGTGATTCCTATTGAATATGATGCAAGTGTGCAGAATATTACAGGGACACTTTTCTGGTACAAAAAATGACCTATGGGTGTCACTGTTTTTCCTCCTCTTCAGATTAAGTTTCTGTTGAAAAATAGCTTTTCTCTGGTGAAGTCTAATTGCTTTTGCTGTGTTTTGTTTCTCTCCACTGCTCAATTTCATACCTTGTTTCAGCCCAAGTTATTTTACCTCAGGCTTATTTACACTGCTTATGGTGGTGGGAGTTAGATACTTCTTGCTTGCTTGCTTGCTTTTCTGCTTTCTCTTTCTTGCTTGCTTACTTCATTCATCATATCTTATTTGCTATATCTGTTCAAATCAGGTCCTTGTGTTTTCTCCCATCTTGAAGATAACAGTTCACACTGTCAAGTCAGCCAGTTCACTGGTCCAGTTTATGCTGTGGGAAGGGGTGGTGTGTGCAGCGGCCGCAGAACTCCCTCTGCTGGTGTCAGCTGCTCAAATGGGCAAAACTTCCAGCTCCTTAAACCTTCATTTTGCTTGGCTGTATGTCTTTGTCTTGAACACTGAAATCACAGCATCTGCTGTTCTGAAAGCCGGGTCTGTGTTTTGGCTACTTGAGCTTGCTCCTGCAATCCATTTCTAAAGTCCATTTCTAAAGTCCAAGTATTCCACCCCGAAAACCTCAGAAAGCTGCACGGCAGTCATACCCCACACAACAGTTTTCTTTCCCTCAGCCAGCTCTACTAGATTTTTACTGGTTTCTTACTTGCTTTGTCTCTGCTTTGTTCTGGGCATTCTCCTGAAGTTCAGAGTTAATATAACAATGCAAAGTCACACAAAATCATTTCAGTTTTTTGTTGGCTTTTTCTAGCTCTTCATGTTCCAGCTTTTGCGTGGCCTGGCTTACATCCACCAACAACACATTCTTCACCGTGATCTGAAACCCCAGAACTTGCTCATCAGTTGCCTTGGTGAGCTCAAATTAGCCGACTTTGGTGAGTCAGTTTGGATACTTCTAATATATCTGCTCAGACCAGAGCTTTAGCATGCATATAGATCTGTATCCACAGCCAATTAAGGCACAGAAGCATAACCTCTTACTGAACTTCAGGAAACTATTTCTGTGGTCAGTCCAGCCTTTCTTGCATTTATACTGATAGATGCAGGGAGTAACCTCATTTAAGTCAGAGCAATTACCACCACATAAAACTGGTTCAAGATAATTGAGAATCAACCCCTCTCTGTTCAGAAAATAATGTAACATGTAGAGTCCGCAGCAACATGCTCAATTAAAAGGCTTTCTTGGCATTGGTTTGGATGGCTGCTTCAGTCACAAATGATAAAGCCCTGCAAAACAGGATATTGCTTGATCTGATCTGCCCCAGAAGTATATTCCAGATACAGTTTGTCAATTGCTGGTAAAATGCATTGAGATTGCTCATGTTTAAAGATGCAAGAGAAAATAATGTTCTGTTTCCAATTATTATAATCTATGCATTGTACAAGTAGAAGGAATGTCCTAAAACAGCAGTCTTTTTTTTTTTTTTTAGGCCTTGCTCGTGCCAAGTCCATCCCCAGACAGACATACTCCTCTGAAGTTGTAACACTCTGGTACCGTCCTCCTGATGTGTTGCTTGGAGCTACAGATTATTCTTCTGATCTAGATATCTGGTACTGAACAATTTCAAAGCATCTGGGGTCCCTTGGGAAAAATTATCTTTATGTGAATTAAATCAACCAAGTTACAGTATGTACAGTCATAAGTAGAGGAAATAACACCTATGAGCAGAAAATATGTGAGCGGTGAGGAGTTTTGTACTGCTGGTTTATAGTTTTTGGGAATGATGTCACTACATCTCAACTATGGATTTGTATAAACCTTATCTGATAATATTTATGAGATATGTACATCTCATTTGGTAACATTATGAAGCATTTGCAGGTCATGCAACAGAACACCTTTGCTTAATGCACTTACTGTTCTGTATTTATGTGGTCGGCTGAGTCAGTGGTAGCTCTCTACAGCAATGGCTTTGGAATGGATCCACAACTGCACCAACAATGACTTTGGCATTGGTAACAAAATGTGGCATTAAAGGGTTCCTGAATGGATATGGAGAGAGAAAGGTGTCTGAGATTTTCATTATTCCTGTGATACTTTGTCCTTCTTCTCAAAGAACACATCTCAGATGTACTCTGCATTTCATACAGGAGAAGGGCTGCATTCTGTTAAAGCCTTGTTACCTTATTAGCTCTGTCCCAAAATCTTAATGTGGCTGGGAATCACAGGAAACAAGCCGTACCCTAACAGAGCTGAAGGGAGAGAGCATGCAGAAACCAGGAGAGGATGAGAGCTTCACAGGGGTCCCAGTGGTCCTTTTGGGCTGGCTTGGACATGTAGCTCAGCCCTGGGGCTGATCTGTCTTCTGGATCACTTATGCACCAGTCTGAGCTTGCTTCCAGCATCACAGTCCTGACTTACTCATGGACAACACGCAGCTCATGAAGTTGCAGGAGACCACCGTTATTCTGGGCAATATTACATCTGTAGATACTACTGTTGCTTCACCCTTTCTTCAGACCAGTTATTTTTCTGCCTGTGCCTATCACACCAGGACTTTTCTTAACTGCTCTGCAGAGTTAAAGGCTGGGAAAGGGTGGGAGCGCAGCAGGCTGAAGAATGTGCAAGAAGAGGGCTGGGTGAGTTTACCAACTGCAAAGCTCCAGGTCTTCTCAGGCTGTATCCCCCTCCAGAGATCTGCGGCTTTTGGGGGACTCTGATGGCCTAAGTCTGGAGGGCAGTTCAGGGAAACAGGAGTTTTTAGTTTGTTCACTTCCCTAGGCCTGCTGCTAATTTAATTGCTTAAAGATTTCTCCAAGGAGGAAAACTTTGCTAAATTCTAATGGCTTCCAGCTGCTAAGCCAGTCTAAATAGTCCTGTCTTCTCTCCCCCACTACCTGTCACCTCTGCCCTCCAGACAGTCTCTCAGGAATATCTGCTGAGTTTGAAGAAGATGCCTGCCTAGCAGATTGTAGGGCCTGTATTAGGCAGATGCTGGTATAAGCTTGTTTGGTTTTTTTTTCCTGAAAAGTTGACCCCTGTCCAAAGGCCTGGCTACACACAGAAAGCCTGGCATTTCTGCCTGTGCAAAACCAACATCCATCCCCACTACAAAACTCTGCTCTAGTGTAATGCCACACAGGAGAGGTATACAAAGATCCCATCCAGCAGTCTGACCAGCTCTAACAGCACAATACTCCAGTCCCACTGAACTACATTCACACTATAGGCACCTTTGTTATAACGCCTCCTTATAATAACAACACTCAAAGTGGTTGCCCTAAAGAAAGATGTCACGCTGAGAGAATAGAGTACTTCAGTGAGCTCTATTCAGTAACTTCCTATAACAAGAGTCATTTATTATCTTGATGTACACTGCATTTAAGTGCAATTTTTGTCTATTAGGAAATAATGTGAATTCACACAGATGTTACTTGTCTATTGGGAAGAAAGGAAAAAAAAAACCCTATGTCTTTTGGATGCTGCAATTTACATGAAGGCAGGTCAGAATGCCCTTGGTAATGGCATGAGACAGTGGGTGTTAAAGCCTTAGTTTAAAGAAACCAATTATAACAAAATAAAACATTATGGCAATTCATGCATAGTGTGCTTGAGCAGCAATACTGTCAGTGGGAGGCACATGGGAAGTGAATGAGGCCTTGAATAGATGAAGAGATACAGAAAGAGACTCGCTCACTCTTGGACTAACTAGAAAAGCTGCTTTAATCTCTCTGTATCTTTTTTTTTCCTCTCTCTTTCTCCCTCACTATCTCTTCAGTACTTTAGAAGATTCAATTAAGGGATTTCAGGGAGACTAACATTTCAGGGAGATTACACTGCATATCAGAAAGATTTTTTTTATTTTTTTAACACCAAGAGCTTTATGGATGTGCTGCACTAGTAGCTGCTAACATCATGAGTGCCTCAAGTCATGTCTTCTTTTCAATAGGGTTTCAGTTCTTTTCAAGGGTTTCCTTCTATAGTCTTCCATTTAAAAAAAAAATAAAAAAAATCACAGGAATCATCCCAGAAAGATTAATGTAGAAAAGAAGTTTCTGTGCAGTCATTTAACGTGGACCTGACAGGCCCAATACAGCCTTCTCCCCAGCCTGGTTAGCATTGCCCCACTATGCCAAACTGGGACATACAGGCTAGGGCTCCACTGTACAGACCATGCTCAGTGAGGAACAAGAGAAAGGATATATTTCTGGTTAAATATAAAACTGCAATCTCCCAATGCCAGAAAAACTGGAGAAAGGGAACTCTGGGATGCTGCAGAGATTTAGCTCTTGAATCTGATGAAGTCATCTCTCCACTGTGTCATGCAGCACTGCAAGCTGAGGAGTAAGTGCAGTGTTCAGACCTGCCCCAGGAGTTGCAGGGAGATGCATCCATGCTGTCTGAAGCAGCTCAGTTTATGCTCACTAAATATCCCTGTAACAAATTATACCTCTCCTGGTACTTTAGCAGTCACTGTCTTGATTCGCCTGCATAACTAGCACATGCTGAAACATCATGTCTAGGCCTTTTCCTGAAAGACCCCTCCCTCTGCCCTAGCTCTTCTCAGGGCAGCTATATGGGACTGAGATCCTTTGAGAAACTTGAAGGGGTAAGAAGACCTTGGAAATGAGTATCAGAGCTGTAAGAAGGAAAAGGGGAAAAAGAAAATGACACTAGGTCTAAATCATTAGAAATATTTAAAAGTGAAAGTTTTTGAATCATCCTCATTAACAGAAGGATCCTCATAATGCTGTCAGAGCAGTTAACTGTAAATCCTGTATCTCAGAAGGAAAGTTGAGGCCTCTATTCAAAGGCTAATTTGATGACTAGCACTAGTTTCCAAAGTCCTATTTTAACAGATGGACAAAAATACCTGTGAAAAGAGGCAGGTGCCCATACATCAGTTGTTCTAGGTACTTCTGGCCTTCTTTGTAAAGAAAAGCATATTTCATCTGGAAACACATGGAGATAGAAAGTCATAATTGCCACTGATGAATCAATACAGTATCAAGCAGGAATTAAAGGCAGTTGGTCAGTGGAGTTGTGCGACAGGAAACAAAAAGCCCTTCCTTTCCAGCAGTTGTGACTGTTCTGATAGTTTTGTCTTTATTAGAGACACTGAGGTTTAAAGGCTTCAGAGGCAGTGGGAATAAACCAGGAATACAAAAGAGAGCTCTACCAGAAGATGCATTTGTAACAACCCACAAGTTGTTCCTCTCTTCAAACTGACAGCTTGCCCATTAGTGAAAAGACTGTTTCATTAGATTTGAATTTTTGAACTTGGTCATGAGTAATTCTTAACAAATGCTAGCTGAATCTAGGGAAAAAACCCCGGCTTTCTAGTTCTTACTTCCATTTGTTGCTTTGTCTGGATTTCAAGCCTTCTCAGCAATAACAGAAACCGTAGCAGATCTGGTTTTCTGTCTGCAATGAACTCTGTTGCCTTAGACCTTTGCAGCAGAGCAGTTAAGTCACAAGGACCACATTTATAGGGCACTTTCACTGTTAGTAGTCCCTTGTCTTTAGTAACTGCTGTGTACCGCCAGCTGTGTCCCCAAATCCTCAGTGTCTTAAATTCAATTTAGGAAACAGCACAGCCAGCACTGTTCATTAGAAAGGATCTCTGTAGAAGGTCTAGTTGCCTCTGCCTCATTTGGGGGCTGTAGCAAGTCCACAAGCAAGTTTCTGCTGTTGCCAGTCTAATAGCCATTTGTAGCTAGGATATCAGAACCCAAACTGTGGGTGAAAGTCAGGATCACTTGCTCCAAAAACAAATAAAGCTCATTCTCTTCTCCCTACAAATCAAGAGTACCTAAATTGCTTTGACCACATCCAGTTAAATGCTATATCCTGCCTACTGCCATACTGTAAAAGTATATCAGCCTTCACTGAAGCCTGTATTTATTTACATATATACAGACACCCTACATCCTGCCTTGCTTCACACACACACACGTTCTCACTAGATGACATGAGGTGGGTATACAATACCTGCACATCAAACTGGTAATTTTCAGACTTGAGCTGCAAAATAGATATATAGGGTTTACAGCTTATATTAGGATTTCTGCATTTACAAATCAAGATTTCTAAATTTCCATTCCAAAAATTATCCCTCTTCCTTTCTCCCCTGCCCGTCCAAACAATCATGTTACATATGTCATGTACGTGAATGAGTTAATACCTTGGGTTTCTTGCAGGAGTGCGGGCTGTGTATTTGTTGAAATGATCCAGGGCCAGCCAATATTTGCAGGAACTTCTGGCACTCGTGAACAGCTGGCAAAGATCTGGGCGGTGAGTAAAATATACCCTGAAATGGCAGAGAAAAATAATTTGTTGTTCCAGCCCCCTACTTAAATTTGAAGTCCTAAGCATAGGTCCTGTAAATAGCAGAAATAATTTGGTCCAATCTGACAAGTTCATAGGAGAGTTTGTAGCCCATTTTATATTTGGCAAATTTCTTACAGACACAGGAGTAAATCAAATGACTTTCCTTTGATGTTTGTCATCTCATCAAAAATTTAAAGCCAATTAAAGTGACATCAAATTGAAGAAGGCAGAAGTGTGCAGGTACTGCAAATTCTGTTCCTTCTTGTCAAATCCTTTACTTGCTGTAGGATACAGCACACCACATTCTCACAGACGAGCTCTAATACTGCTCTTAAACTACCTTGAAAATGGCAAGACCCTGAGGTTTTTCAGAGATCCTTCTTCATTTAACTTGGAACATTTTGTATCATCCAGTTTATGATGCAGCCCTAGAGACTGCTTTGGCATAATGGAAAGTGTGAAATTACTTTATAAAGGCAGCAGTGAGTGAGAGCAGACATGTTCAGGAGCCTCTTAAGCCATTTTTTCTGCTGGGGAAACTGAAACACAGAGCCATATCCTTAGTGCAGCTTGGTGGAATTGAGGCAGTTGCCAGCAGTAGCGGATTCTGTATGTTCCTTACTGCTCGCTGCTGACCCTGTTACTGACTCTTCAGGAAGGTCAACATGTAGATTCCTATTGGGTTTTGCCGTAGTTGTCTGCCTTTTCACATCTGGTACCCGGGATGTAGTCTTCTGCATAAAGTGTTTCCCAAACATGGATTTTCAAAGAAGAAACTACAGAAAACTGAAGTTTGGAAAGTGGTGAGAAAGGACTTTATAGCCTCAAGTCTGTGTAAATCAGATTTTTCTTTCTTAATCCCCTCATACAGAAACAGTCTTTCCTGGTAGAGTTTTCCTCTCTGCTTTCAGCTAGAATGTTATAAAAAGACAGACAAGTGGGTCTAGTTCTTAGACTTGGGTTCAGCCCATTTAAACAAATGCTGAATTTCTCTTTCATACAAAGTGGGAAAAAAAATTATTGAGGAAAAAAAAAATTCCATACTTGGCCAATTAACAGGGTTCAAAGCCAGGGCAGCATCCAGTTTCCCAGAGTGTGAAGGAAGGTTATCCTTCCACTTTATGGCTCTGAAATCTCTGGATACATTTCTTGTGGTTTTGCAGTTGGAGAGTTATAGCCCTATCATCATTTCTCTGGAATTATAACTAATACTGTGATTAATAGGATTTGCTATAGAAGGCAAAAAAATCTTATTTAAAAATCATGAGGAAGCTTTAAGAGCCATGAAATAATTAGTGCCTTTCACAGAAGGTTTTATGTTATTATAGAGCCTGGAATGAGGCTCTGTGTTAGGCCAAGATTTCAAAGCTCCTTAGAGGCTTTCGATGCCTAACTTGAGGTATTTTGCCGAGTGCGAGGTTCAGAATGGGGTTTCCTACTGTTTTCTAATAGTCAGCTCCTTTCATGTACTAATAACAGAGGCACCCTGCACTGGTTTGGAGACCTTCTGCATTTGTGTGCATAAGTCTATGTCACCCAGCGTGCTTATCTCCACATAGGACTGTTGGTTCAAACATCTTATAGTTATACAGCTGGAAAATCCCCAGGAAATGTGTTTGTCCTGTTGAATCATCAGGACTCACTGACTGTCATTTCACCAATGTTTCTTCTAGAGGCGAGTGCCGCTTTGAGCAGTCTCCATCCCCCACCTCTATCCCTGGC